>NC_042980.1:37133691-37333691 GCF_901001165.1 Salmo trutta
CTTCTATCTCTCTCTCTCTCTCCTCTCCCCCCACTCCTCTATCCACTCCTTATCTCTCTTCCCTTCCTCTCTCTCCCCACTCCACTACCCACTCTCTATCCACTCCTTTATCTCTCTTCCCTTCTCTCTCTCCCCCCCAACTTTCTATCCACTCCTTATCTCTCTTCCCTCCTCTCTCTCTCTCTCTCTCTCTCTCTCTCCTCCCCCCAACTCTCTATCCACTCCTTATCTCTCTTCCCTCCTCTCTCTCTCTCTCTCTCTCTCTCTCCCCAACTCTCTATCCACTCCTTATCTCTCTTCCCTCCTCTCTCTCTCTCTCTCTCTCTCTCTCTCTCTCCCCACTCTCTCTCCACTCCTTATCTCTCTTCCCTCCTCTCTCTCTCTCTCTCTCTCTCTCTCTCTCTCTCTCCCCCCAACTCTCTATCCACTCCTTATCTCTCTTCCCTTCTCTCTCCCCCCCACTCTCTATCCACTCCTTATCTCCTCTCCCTTCTCTCTCTCCCCACTCTCTATCCACTCCTTATCTCTCTTCCCTTCTCTCTCTCCCCCCACTCTCTATCCACTCCTTATCTCTCTTCCCTTCTCTCTCTCCCCCACTCTCTATCCACTCCTTATCTCTCTTCCCTTCTCTCTCTCCCCCCAACTCTCTATCCACTCCTTATCTCTCGTCCCTTACCTCTCTCTGTCACTTTCTTTTCCCCTGTTCTGTCTCTTTCTCTCTCTCTCTCTAACCCTTTCTCTCCATTTATTGTTCTCATTTTCTCTCTCACCCTACCCTCCTTCGCCTTCATAGTTTTATTTTCTCTCCATCTCTATCTCTTTCCCGTTTGTTTCTTCTGTTTCACAGTCTTCCTGGAGGATGATCCTCCACGTGTGCTCCATTGTGACGTCTCTGTTCCCAGGTCAGTGAGGACAGGAGAACAATGGTTCCCCTGAGGCTCTGTTGTTTTGCCTCTCAGCATGCAATGACAGGAGAGACACCAACTGACATTCATCTGACAGGCCTCTCTTACAGATATTAGATCTCAATTTGACCAGTATTGTCCCAGTAAAATAATCCTGCAACAGCAGGATTTGAATGTTTAATTCATAATGTTGCTTGATCGTTGCCAGAATTCGGCTACATTAAAAGTGCAATATTGTTAATATAACTGTGTGTTACTGCAGATTTTCAGTGAATTGATGTGAATCACCTAGCTCAACTGGCCAAATAACTTGTTACAAATGAAGCACATTAATCCACTTTACAAGGGGTGTAGAGTCTAACTGGCATATATAAGCAGCACGTGAGTTTCAAGTTTGGGAAAGATAATTTTCACCATAAAAATGCACAATTATAATAAAAGCATTACATGCATAATTGCATTTGCGGTCACTTTTGATAATTGTGTTTTCTGCTAATGGAACTTTCGAGCTTATAGCCTACTGCCACGTGCGCATTGCTGCGCTTATAATGTGAAGAAATAGCCTAATAGTTGATCAGCATTTTAAGCTAAACGTTCTGATCTGTTGCGTCAGCCAAAAAAAAAGCTTTTTGATGCTAGTGGTTGTATTAATTTTGGATCTATCGCGTCCCACAACTGTCCCAGACTATGTTTACAATATTTATTTCTTACACAGAATAGGTTGACTTTTGTACTATGGGGGATAGTAGATTGACATAGGCTAGTGGTTTTGCTGTACGTTAGGCCTACTCATCTTGTTGGCTGACAATAAGTAAATGTGGACAGTTCTTCCAATATCTTCAATATGCACCTTTGAATTGGATAAGGACGTACGCAGTTGCATCCCTGATGTGTCTGTCTTCACTTGTAGCCTGTGAGAAAGATCCGGTCATGTGATGGAGAGCCATGTGAGTGAGAGATGCACAGCACACTCAGGGAGAAGGGCACAACACAGCACTCTGGGCAGCAAAAGGCATGGAGTTTTTTAGGGTGCATTACGGCCATAAAGGGAATGCTGCCGTGAAATTGAACGCATTATCAAGTGCTTGTCAAATTGTAAATGAGAGACTATTGGAGTGTGTACAGCCTGCGCAAAAAACTAAGCAGAGCTCATGCTTTCAAGCGACTTTTTTCAAATCATCATCATTAGAGTCGCATCATGCAGCCTTACAATGTATTAAACATCAAAACATATAGCCCAACGTTTCTAGAACAACTGAAGTTTCATTAATAACTCTAAATTAAGCATGTAGGAGTACCTATCTCTTTGTTAACATCTCAACAAAGAAAAGCAGCATGGTCACACTCCCTCAAATCATTTGGAGAAAATATTTATATTTTATTCAGCTTTGTTCAATTGTATTCTTCATACTATAAAAAAAACATAAAATGGTGCCTCGGAATTATAAGCAATTCATGTCTGCTAAATGAGCTAGTGTAGCCCACAGCCATTTGGCATAGCCACATCAGGACCTGTCACGACTTCCACCGAAGTCGTTTCCTCTCCTTGTTCGGGCGACATTCGGTGGTCGGCGTCACCGGTCTTCTAGCTACGTCGATCCACTTTTCTTTTTCCATTTGTTTTGTCTTGTTTTCCTTCACACCTGGTTTCCATTTCCCTCATTATTTGTTGTGTAATTAACCCTCTGATCCCCCCATGTCTTTGTGTGGGATTGTTTATTGTAAGTGCTTGTGCACTTGTTTACTGGTGCGCGTCAGGTTTTTGTACCCATATTCTGTTGTATTTTTATGCCGTTGGTTTTTGGATTAAACTGCTCCGGCTACTACCTAGTTCTGCTCTCCTGCGTCTGACTTCCCTGACACCAGTTAACAAAAGGACAACTCTATCAGATATGAAGGTAAGATCCAGATGCAGACAACGTTGAATTAACAATGGTTTAATCCAACAGGGGAAGGCAATAGACAGGTCAAGGCAGGCAGGGGTCAGTAAACCAGAGGTGGGGCAATGGTACCGGACAGCAGGCAGGCTCAGGGTCAGAGTAGGCAGAGATCAATAATCCAGAGGTGGGGCAAAGGTACAGGTCAGCAGGCAGGCTCAGGGTCAGGCAGAGTGGTCAGGCAGGTGGGCTCAGAGTCAGGACAGGCAAGGGTCAAAACCAGGAGGGTGAGAAAAAGAGAGACTTGGAAAAGCAGGAGCTGGGACACAAAAACACTGGTTGACTTGACAAACCAGACAAACTGGCAACAGACAAACAGAGAACATAGGTATAAATACAGAGGTGATAAAGGAGAAGATGGGTGACACCTGGAGGGCGTGGAGACAATCACAAAGACAGGTGAAACGGATCAGGGTGTGACAAACTCAGAGTATGCTATTCTTTTCTTGAAATAGATATCATGCTTCTTTAGACCTCTCTAAAATAAATAATTGATTTATTGTGAAGGTGTAGGCTATATTACATGGATTTTTTAGAGTATGTGTGGAAGCCAGGAAATGCTAAATGTGTTTATGTTAATTAACGGTCAATTACTGTGAGACCGACAGTTATTTGCTTGACAATCACTGGCTGACGAGATTTCGTGACCGCCACAGCTCTATCCAAGACCGAGTTTGACAACCACTGTTCTAGAGTGGTTTGCAATAGCACAAATTTCACTTATTGTCTCAATGAAAACAATAAAAACAAAAACCCAATTACTTTTAAGTAGAAAATTATAAGATGTAAAACATCAGCAAGGAAAATATCACTCACAGATGTTTAATGCAATAATGCACAAATCACGCTCCACTAACCCATGCAGAATCACATCATGTGTATAGCCTGATCTACAACTCACTTGTCTTAAACATACTGTTGAATATCTTAAATATGGGACTCTTTTGTGTGTATGTGTGTTTCTGTGTGTGTGTGTGCTCACGCGCATGTGTTTGTGTGTTCGTGTGCGTGTGTGTGTGAGAATGAGAATTAGCTCTCTATTAGAGAGAAATGAAGCATGGATAATTATATGCAGATATAAACCAGAAGAGAAACTATCTTATAATGGAGGCTTGAAGTCATTGAGGAAACACACACACACACACACTCACACACACACACACACACAACTACGTTCAAGGGAGGAAAATGTATGGTAGAACTACAGTATACTGTGAGGCAGAACGGAATTGTGGTTTCAAATCCGAGACTTGTGTTTTTCGATCCATTTCTGGGGATCACACTGGGCAGTCCATATTTGTTTTAGACCAACACTAAAACACCTGAATCAACTAATCAATGAATCAACCAGACCTTGATTTGTTGACTCTGGTGTGTCGGTGCTGGACTTGAACAACAATGTCCTTCCACTATGTGGTCTCCCTGGAATGGATGGAGAAACTGCCTGGAACTTTCACTCTATTTCTAGGAATATGATCAATCTTCAAAGCAAAGCAGAATAAATCAGTGACTCTTGACTAGTTCATATTTTCATAGAATAAGCCTCAAAGCTCAATAACATTCTCCAGGAAGGGTATTGTAGACGTTTAGAAAGTTGGCATAGAAAATAGATGCAACAACTGCCTGCTGCAGTCTTTCAATTTAAAGGGGAAAGGGGAAAGGGGACACCTAGTCAGTTGTATAACTGAATTTTTACTCAACCCCTCTGATTCAGAAAAGTGCAGGGGGGGCTGTGTTAATCGATGTACAACTGTCTTGTGTCAATAAAAAGAGCTAGAATTTATGACGTCACACCAACAAAAAAACTTTCTCACAAAATCACAGTGTCAAATAGAAATGAAGTTGTTGAGGTGTTTCTATAATCTGATAATAAATTGGAGACAGTCTGAATCCCATGTATCTGTTTCAAAGCCAGCATGGACAGAATGTCATATTCTAATAATTCTCATGTGCCAACGTATCGCCATGGTGCTACTTGCACTCTTGTATATCTGAAATAATTGGATGGTGAAACTTGCATCCAGTTGACCAGAAAAGCAACGCAAAGCATTGTAAATAAGAATTAGTTCTTAATTGATTTGCCTAGTTAAATAAAGGTTAAATAAATAAAATAAAAGTCCTGCAAAGAAGCAGTAAGCATTTACAACTACATGTGTAACTTTATAGTTCGTGATGACATCAAGCACAATCAAAATGATTTGGTGACCATCATTTATTCAAAAGACACAGTTTCCATCATCATCTGTTGCAGTAAAGAAAGTTAGACAAAATACAAAAGTCCAACCCTGTTGAACAGATTCAAATGCTGTCTATCTTTAGAAAATGGCTCTTATAGCTGCCGTTTCCATTACACATGTTGCAATGTGTTGTTTTGTGACATTGCCTTTGTCTAAGAAACCCAGCTCAATGGAAACCTGCAGTCTTTTTACACGTTGGAGGTTCGATGTTCTTGGTGTGTAGTTTCACTATTGGCAATATATCCCTGTATACAGTAAATAATTGAAGCTTCATGGGGCCTCTGTGAGTTGATGCTGGGCTGCTATTTAGGGGTCTATCAACTGAGATCCTCTGGGGTACAAATGCTCTCTTTCTTTCTTTTTCTTGTTTTCTCTCCATCCGCCCACTCTCTTGCTATATGTGTCTGTCTTTGAGCCTATAATTGAATACACACACACACACACACACACACACACACACACACGCACACACACACACACACACACACACACACACACACACACACACACACACACACACACACACACACACACACACACACACACACACACACACACGAACACACAAACAAGAAGCAGTAAGGGGGGGCTGCCTTAATCGATGTACAACTGTCTTGTGTCAATAAAAAGAGCTAGAATTTATGACGTCACACCAACAACAAAAAAACTTTCTCACAAAATCCCAGTGTCAAATAGAAATGAAGTCGAGGTGTTTCTATAATCTGTTAATAAATTGGAGACAGTCTGAATCCCATTTATCTGTTTCAAAGCCAGCATGGACAGAATTTGCCAAATTCTAATAATTCTCATGTGCCAGCACGCACACGCACACACATCCAGCACACACACACACATACACACACACGCACACATACACACAAGCACAGGGACGCACATGCATGCAGCACACATAAACAGTCTCTCTCTTACTCCTCTCTCCATCCTGATTTCTCCTCCCCTCTCTCTCTACCTCTGAGGATCAGGAAGCAAATACAGCAACCAGAGAAAACTCATCAGAAAATCACATTAAACAACCTCTTCTCCTCTCTGTTTGGTAAATCACCACCTCATTCTCTTCCCTGTTTGGTACATCACCACCTCATTCTCTTCCCTGTTTGGTACATCACCACCTCATTCTCTTCCCTGTTTGGTACATCACCACCTCATTCTCTTCCCTGTTTGGTACATCACCACCTCATTCTCTTCCCTGTTTGGTACATCACCACCTCATTCTCTTCCCTGTTTGGTACATCACCACCTCATTCTCCTTTCTATTTGGTATATCACCACCTCATTCTCTTCCCTGTTTGGTACATCACCACCTCATTCTCCTCTCTATTTGGTATATCACCACCTCATTCTCCTCTCTGTTTGGTAAATCACCACCTCATTCTCCTCTCTATTTGGTATATCACCACCTCATTCTCCTCTCTGTTTGGTAAATCACCACCTCATTCTCTTCCCTGTTTGGTACATCACCACCTCATTCTCTTCCCTGTTTGGTACATCACCACCTCATTCTCTTCCCTGTTTGGTACATCACCACCTCATTCTCTTCCCTGTTTGGTACATCACCACCTCATTCTCCTCTCTGTTTGGTACATCACCACCTCATTCTCTTCCCTGTTTGGTACATCACCACCTCATTCTCTTCCCTGTTTGGTAAATCACCACCTCATTCTCCTCTCTGTTTGGTATATCACCACCTCATTCTCTTCCCTGTTTGGTATATCACCACCTCATTCTCCTCTCTGTTTGGTACATCACCACCTCATTCTCCTCTCTATTTGGTATATCACCACCTCATTCTCCTCTCTGTTTGGTAAATCACCACCTCATTCTCCTCTCTGTTTGGTAAATCACCACCTCATTCTCCTCTCTATTTGGTAAATCACCACCTCATTCTCTCTACTTGGTATATCACCACCCCATTCTCCTCTCTGTTTGGTGTATAACTACCTAATTCTCCTCTCTCTGTTTGGTGTATAACTACCTAATTTTCCTCTCTCTGTTTTGTGTATAACTACCTAATTTTCCTCTCCCTGTTTGGTATATCACCACCTCATTCTCCTCTCTGTTTTGTAAATCACCACCTCATTCTCCTCTCTGTTTGGTACATCACCACCTCATTCTCCTCTATTTGGTATATCACCCTCCCTTTGTGCCCTTTTATCAACACAGAGGATCAGCACACTTTTGGAATTTAGAAATATTCTCATTTTGAATAATGGGTATGTACGGGAGTTTTTCCTCACCTGACTTTGAAAAACTCCAGGCCCTGCTTAATATCCCTGTAACTTCTGGATGACCTGTCCACAGACAGTAATAACACCATACAGTAGATCAACTGTCAAATGATCATTTCTCAATAAAAAACGTTCCTCATTTGTCAGAGCCCATGTTGATTGCCATATTCTGATGGCCATATGCTTTGTCTGATGTCTAAGTGTGAATGCTGATGGTAGCCAACGTAAACCTATAATCTCCCTTGGGGATTCAATAGAGTACAGTGATTCATTCATAATTACCAAGACCCTCTAGAGATCATGTTAACCATGGAAGTGTCTCCGGCTCTCAATCCTTTTGATTCTGAAGTGGCCATTGCTCGTTTCCGTGGCGACACCAAATGAAAACACAAATAATTACCATAGTGAGCGTAACCGATGAGCGATGAGACGGTGCCTTTCAACCCAGCGCTATAATTACACCTCAATTTGGTGCTACGGCAACCCGCCACTGTGTCTAATAAACAGGAAGATTTTTGGAGTTTTTATTTTAATTAACGGCAGTCTCGCAGGAGAGGGAGAGAGTGACATTAAACACTTGGGACGCTTGAGACTAATTACTCTACAACCACCAAATAATGAGCCAGTTCATTGGGTAAAACTAAATCAAATCAAACTTTATTTGTCACATGTGCCAAATACAACAGATGTAGACCTTACCTTAAAATGCTTACTTACAAGCCCTTAAACAACAATGCATTTAAGAAGAATAAGAGTTAATATTGACTAAATAAGCTAAAGTAAAACAATAAAATAATAATAACAAGGCTATATACAGGGGGTACTGCTACAGAAACAATGTGTGGGTGGTACAGGTTGAGGTAATTAAGGTAACATGTTAGTGGTAAAGTGACTGTGCATAGATAATAAACGGAGAGTAGCAGCAGCTTAAAAAAAAAGGAGGATCAATGCAAATAGTCTGGGTAGCTATTTGATTAGATGTTTAGGAGTCTTATGGCTTGGGGGTAGAAGCTGTTAAGGAGCCTTTTGGTCCTAGACTTGGCGCTCCGGTACCGCTAGGGTGGTTGGAGTCTTTGTCAATTTTTAGGGCCTTCCTCTGACATATATCTGGAGTCACTTTACTGGTCAGATCCTGTGGTTGTGGTGTGTCTTTGTGTGGTTGTTATCACTGTGTTCAAGCCCTTATGACGTGGGTTACGGTGTTATGAAGATTATGACATCATCTTGAGAAATATGTATTCATCTGACATCTTGTCTGTTTGTCTGTGTGTCTGTCTGTATTTATTTTTTTAATCTTTGAATCCACTTGTCAATTCTGACATCCAGTATTTTAAAGGATGATGTAAACTTAAATAATCTTCAAACTGCACCTCGGATGCTTGGTCCTTAAAAATAAATGTTGAATTAAATAGATTTTGACCCTCTTTAGAGTTTTCCAGATGTATCTGAGAAGATGTTCTGCTGTGGCTTTTGTAGAACTGAAAGAGACAGAGGCAGAATTGTCCTTACATAAAACCTGAAGACAGAGGGGTATTTCAAACTGCAGAGAGAGAGAGAGAGAGAGAGAGAGAGAGAGAGAGAAAAAAGTCCTGACTGCTTATCAAATACTCTAGTCCAGCCTATTACAACGATAAGAAGCAGCATGGCCCTTTCTATTTACAGAGATGTCAAGAATACTCATGAAAGGTCCGTAGTGTAGTTCTGAGACTTAAAACCTCTCAGACAAGTATGTTCCCATACAGTGCAGACACTGAAGAAAAGGTGAAATGTCCTCAACAGCTACTGTGTTCGTAATGGAGGACCCTCATCCTACAAGAAAGGAAAAAGATATCCACATCCCAAGTTTATTCCATCAATGCTGCCAGGACACAAAAAGAGAGGGAGGGAGGGAGGGAGGGAGGGAGGGAGGGAGGGAGGGAGGGAGGGAGGGAGGGAGGGAGAGAGAGAACCAGAGAAGAGAGAAAAGGAGAGAGAGAAAAATGAACAGACCCCACCTTTCCTTTCACAATCATTTGCCAAGCGGACGAGTCCAAGCCCTTGTAGCAATCTGAAGGAGGATGATAACTCGTCACAGAGTCCCTCCTGTCAACATAGTGTTAATCCACCCATCCAAAAAGATGCACACACACACATATCTACAGACACCACACACATTTTTCTGAAAACTCAAACTGATAGTAGTAGGTGTTTACAATTGCTAAAGGTAATCTGTGAATTGATTTGGCTGTGGGTAAAACATCAACTGCATAAATCATTACAGTTTTATAGGCCTTTCTTTCCCTTTTATCTGTCTAGATAAAGGGTGTGTGTGTATGTATTCTTGGGAGACTAATCAACCAAGGATATAAACTGTGTACAAAACATTAGGAAGTCCTTCCATGACATAGACTGACCAGGTGAATCCAGGTGAAAGCTATGATCCCTTATTGATGTCACTTGTTAAATCCACTTATATCAGTGTAGATGAAGGGGAGGAGACAGGTTAAAGAAGGATTTTTAAACCATGAGACAATTGAGACACAAATTGTATACCGTATGTGTGCCATTCAGAGGGTGAATGGGCAAGACAAAAAAATTAGGTGCCTTTAAACGGGATATGGTAGTAGGTGCCAGGCGAACCGGTTTGAGTGTGTCAACAACTGCAACACTGCTAGTTTTTTCATGCTCAACACTTTCCCGTGTGTATCAAGAATGGTCAACCACCCAAAGGACAGCCAGCTTTACACTACTATGGAGTCAACATGGGCCAACATCCTTGTGAAACTCTTTCGACACATTGTAGAGTCCATGCCCTGACGAATTGAGGCTGTTTTGAGAGCAAAGGGGGTGCAACTCAAAATTAGGAAGGTGTTCTTAATATTTTGTACACTCAGTTGGATTGGCCAACAAATCAAAATCAAATCAAATTTTATTGGTCACATACATGTGATTAGCAGATGTTATTGCGAGTGTAGCGAAATCCTTGTGCTTCTAGTTCTGACAGTGCAGTAATATCTAACAAGTAATATATCTAACAAATTACACAACATATACCCAATACTCACAAATCTAAGTAGGAATTAATTAAGACTACATCCATATGGATGAGCAATGTCAGAGCGGAACTGACTAAGATACAGTATTGAAAACAGTATAAACATATGAGATGAGTAACGCAAGATAGGTAAACATTATTATAACTGAATGAGATATTGTAGAATAGTATAGAAAACAGTATATACATATTAGATGAGTAATGCCAGATATGTAAACACTAAGTGACTAAGATACCTTAGAATAGTATTGAATACAGTATATACATGATGAATAATGCTAGATATGCAAACATTAATAAAGTGACTAGTGTTCGTTCTTTAAAGCGGCCAGTGATATCTAGTCTATGCCTATAGGCAGCAGCCTATAATGTGCTAGTGATGGCTGTTTAACTGTCTGATGGCCTTGAGATAGAAGCTATTTTTCTGTCTCTCGGCCCCAGCTTTGATGCACCTGTACTGACCTCGCCTTCTGGATGATAGTGGGGTGAACAGGCAGTGGCTCGGGTGGTTGTTGTCCTTGATGATCTTTTGGCCTTCCTGTGACATCGGGTGCTCTAGGTGTCATGGATGACAGGTCGTTTTCCCCCGGTGATGCGTTGTGCAGACCGCACCACCCTCTGGAGAGCCTTGCGGTTGAGGGCGGTGCAGTTGCCGTACCAGGCGGTGATACAGCCCGACAGGATGCCCTCAATTGTGCATCTGTAAAAGTTTGTGAGGGTTTTAGGTGACAAGCCAAATTCCTTTAGCCTCCTGAGGTTGAAGAGGCTCTGTGTTGCCTTCTTCACCACACTGCCTATGTGGGTGGTCCATTTCAGTTTGCCAGTGATGTGTACGCCAACATAAACTATACACCAGATCATAGTTGGTATACATAACACGCCACAAGCACTTTGATTGCAACCAATCGAAACCCTCTGAGGGGGATGGCAGCAAGTCTCTCTCTCTCTCTGTCTGGGCTCTACAACTTTTTTCTTTCATCTACTCTCTTTGTCAGCACACACACACATCATGTCTATCTGTGTCCATGTGGTTGATGACATGTTGGAGGTGGTTGGTTAACGTCACAAGACTCGCAGAGTGACTGAGATGAACTCCTGAACCCAGAGTAGAGGAACCCCCTGAGTGACCTATCATGTAGTGCATGTCGGCGCTTGTGTGTGTGTGTGTGTGTGTATGTGTGTGTGCATGTGCGTGCCTGTGCATTTGTGTGTGTGTGTGCGCTTGTGTGTGTTGGGGGATTGGGGTGTAAAAGCTGATAGAGTGAAGGAGTAGGGTTCAGCATGTTCAGTCAGAGAGAAAAAGACAAGCTCATGGAGCAGCGGTTTCATATCCATATATGCAGACGGGGTGATGCTGAAGATACACACGACACAGGGTCAAACAGGTTATTTGTTAGTTATATTTGCCTGGAAAGAGTTGATCTGTCTGTGGCCTTGTACATGCACTACAAACTGCATGAGATAACATGTACTGCTCAGTGACAATATGGCACATATCCAACTGAACATCAACACCATACGCCTTCTTGCCACTGTCCTATCACTCAAAATAACTACACTGTGTCAGTGTGGTGGAGAAAGTGAAGGGTTTATTATCAAAATAGATAGTTGAAGATTACTACACTGTATTTATAGTCCCATAGGGAAATGTAGTTTGCAGTCAGGATGACATACACTCTAGATTGAATAGTGGACACACAGACACTACAGTATACCAGAGGTAGGATCTTCTGACACACCCGATTCTACTAATCAACAAGCTCCTTGAGACTTTGATTGGCTGAATCAGGTGTGTTTGTTTAGAGCTGGATTAAAAGCCTGCAAAGACAGCAGCTCCCCTGGAGGAGGGTTGACCACACCTGTTCCATAATATTGTAGATGTAGAGCCTACAGTGGATGACTTCTGTAGTGATACTGTAGATACAACTATTTTCATTTAACACTATTGGACCAGAGCAACGTCGGTTTGACTGAAGAGACACTATAAACGTTAGAATGTCTGGTCTACTGTAGTTGCACTCTGTAGTGACAGTCTAACATTATCGGCTGAGAGCAGCGCTGGGTGAGCAATGTGTGACTCTGACAGGACAGCAGGTGTTGAGGGAGACGCCACGCCGCAACGGAAAAGGACAAACATCTCCTTGACAACGGAGAACAGCTGGTGGCGGGGTGCAACGTGTCTGCTCTGTCAGGTACAAACTTCAAATCAGGGTTCGACAGCTGAAGCGCCGGCGCAACCGTAAACGTTAGCATTAGCAAATGCACCTGCATCTGTCACAAATCACCATGGTTACCAGAGAGAGAGGAAATGATTGATTCTGAAATAATCTGTATCTGTGCACCTGTCCCCTCTCCTTTTGCAAGGTCACATGCTTAAATCAGGGATACTTTCCTCACTATTCATGGAATACATTCAACTGGCCTATTGTGAATCATACAGGAAATGTAGGAGGAAACATCAGGCATACGGAAGCTCCATCTGCCAATGAAATGGCAGTATGGCATAATAGTGGTAACATGCAGAAGTTATTGTGTGTAGATAATTGTGTGCAATTTTCTTATGTGTTATGGTGACTCATTTTCATCTATGATGAACAAAACAATGTGGCTTTTGTTCCCAGCCCTACTGAGAGAGGTGGTGTGTGTGTGTGTGTGTGTGTGTGTGTGTGTCACATCAGGTCATATCAGATTGATAGAGAGTAAACAGCTATTCAAATTATTCATAGTGTGTCAAGCTTTTGATTTTGTTTTGGATCTGCATTCCAATTAGTACCTTTTTAGTGTTTCATATCACATGTCTAATTGGGTAATTAGTATAGGCTCATTAACAGCAATAAATAAATAAATCCAATTAAATCCATCTAAGTCAAATACATCTCAGTCAAAATCATCTCAGTCAATTGACCACAGTACTGCATTAAAGTTCCACTACTAGAGATGTTTCAAACTCCCACTCAATTGCCACGTCCATAAATCGACAACACTGAGTGGTTGCTTAGCAATTGTAGAGATTAAATAGGTAGCAGGTTAAGTTTCTTAGCAACAGGAATGGTGTGTAGGTGTGGATAGAATGGGTGTACTGTATGTCTTGGGCAATCTTTTGTCTCTCAGAAATGCAGCAGAAGCTATACACAGGAACATTGAAGTAGACTGGAGTTATGACTAACCCGGGAGAGACATACTGTACATGTTAATTTGAGCCTTAACCCTTTGATGCGTACAATCACATATTTGTGATCATTGTTGAGTGGTCCCTGCAGCGTACCATCGCAAAAATGTGTTTGGAACAGTAGCAAAAGAACAATTGATGCAGAAAACGCATCTAAACAGCATTGTTGTCTGAAAAACATCAAAACAAAGTTTTGTACTGATGGGAAATAAAGGTTCTTAACAACTTTATTCTTTAATTTCACCTTTTATTGTAAAGTCCATGGGGGGTAGAAATGACAGAAAGTATCGTGGGGGGGATATGATGCTGGAAATATTACTATGATGGGGGATTAATCAATACATGAGGGGCAAACATAGGAGAAGTTTATAAGCTAAATAAAAATAAAACCCCTCGAAAGGGGGTCTGAGCTGGCAACTCTAAGTAACGATAGTGACAATTTAAGTCAGTCGAGTGAACCATCCCTTCACCTCATTTTGTTATAGTATCTTTGGTCTGGCAGATGTTTGTGACAACCAGAATGCACTGTATGATTTCAACAAACATGGCACCACACATAGCTGGCATTTAGCTTAGTATTAGCTCATCATAATCAGTACAACCTTACAAAAAGTATTTCAGTAACACATCATATGTGTCTATTACAATCTATGCAAGAATGGGAATGCATGATTTGTCACCAGTAATTGAAAACGTGAATAAAACAGAAAATACATTATGCTTCCCTACATATACAGTACCAGACAAAAGTTTGGAGACACCGACTCATTCAAGGGTTTTTATTTATTTTTACTATTTTCTACAATGTAGATTAATAGTGAAGACACCAAAACTATGAAATAACACATATGGAATCATGTAGTAACCAAAAAAGTGTAAAACAAATCAAAATGTATTTCATAATTGGGGTTCTTCAAAGTAGCCACTCTTTGCCTTGATGACAGCATTGCACACTCTTGGCATTCTCTCAACCATCTTCATGAGGTAGTCACCTGGAATGCATTTTTTTTTCCTGTTTCCTGTTTCCGGTCACAACTTGCAGACTTGTTTACGCTGTTGTGCGTTTTTGTTGCCGTTTTTACTTTGCTACCTGACGGTTTTTACTTTTTCATTACCGTATATTTTTACTTTTTCCCTCACTCAACTTTTTTTTTCATTAAACTTTCCTACCCCGGAGGTTTTATCTGGACATGGTTCGTCAGGACTTCAAACAGCCGAAGCTAAGTAACATTAACATGATGCCTTCTAATTGCAGTCGTTGTACTCATAATATACAGGAGAACGATCGCCTTACGGCAAGGATAGCTGTGCTGCAAGCCCAGCTTCAGACGCAATCGCTAGGCAAGGGTAATTTCAGTGTAGGAAAGGATGAAACAGCGTCTGTGCCACCAGCAAGTACAGATAGTAACGTTAGTATAAACCCCCTCGCACGGTCCCCGCAGCCGGACATCTTTCTCATGGCTTCTGGAGGGAAACGCTGTAGGAATGCTCAACCGGTGTCGCTTATTCAGCCGACAGAAACTTTCAACCGGTTCTCCCCGTTAAGCGAGTCGGAGTCGAAGGCCGAGACTTCTCTGGTCTCTGCTCCTCCCGTTGTGGGGTCTGAGACGCCGACGGCTCCCACCATTAGCTCTGACAAATTGAAAACCCTAGTCATTGGCGACTCCATTACCCGCAGTATTAGACTTAAAACTAATCATCCAGCGATCATACACTGTTTACCAGGGGGCAGGGCTACCGACGTTAAGGCTAATCTAAAGACGGTGCTGGCTAAAGCTAAAACTGGCGAGTGTAGAGAGTATAGAGATATTGTTATCCACGTCGGCACCAACGATGTTAGGATGAAACAGTCAGAGGTCACCAAGCGCAATATAGCTTCAGCGTGTAAATCAGCTAGAAAGATGTGTCGGCATCGAGTAATTGTCTCTGGCCCCCTCCCAGTTAGGGGGAGTGATGAGCTCTACAGCAGAGTCTCACAACTCAATCGCTGGATGAAAACTGTTTTCTGCCCCTCCCAAAAGATAGAATTTGTAGATAACTGGCCCTCTTTCTGGGATTCACCCACAAACAGGACCAAGCCTGGCCTGCTGAGGAGTGACGGACTCCATCCTAGCTGGAGGGGTGCTCTCATCTTATCTACGAACATAGACAGGGCTCTAACTCCTCTAGCTCCACAATGAAATAGGGTGCAGGCCAGGCAACAGGCTGTTAGCCAGCCTGCCAGCTTAGTGGAGTCTGCCACTAGCACAGTTAGCGTAGTCAGCTCAGCTTTCCCCATTGAGACCGTGTCTGTGCCTCGATCTTGGTTGGGCAAAATTAAAAATGGCGGTGTTCGCTTCAGTAATCTTACTAGTATAAAGACCTCCTCCATTCCTGCCATTATTGAAAGAGATTGTGATACTTCACATCTCAAAATTGGGTTACTTAATGTTAGATCCCTCACTTCCAAGGCAGTTATAGTCAATGAACTAATCACTGATCATAATCTTGATGTGATTGGCCTGACTGAAACATGGCTTAAGCCTGATGAATTTACTGTGTTAAATGAGGCCTCACCCCCTGGTTACACTAGTGACCAAACCCCCCGTGCATCCGGCAAAGGCGAGGTGTTGCTAACATTTACGATAGCAAATTTCAATTTACAAAAAAAAAAACAATGACGTTTTCGTCTTTTGAGCTTCTAGTCATGAAATCTATGCAGCCTACTCAATCACTTTTTATAGCTACTGTTTACAGGCCTCCTGGGCCATATGCAGTGTTCCTTACTGAGTTCCCTGAATTCCTATCGGATCTTGTAGTCATAGCAGATAATATTCTAATTTTTGGTGACTTTAACATTCACATGGAAAAGTCCACAGACCCACTCCAAAAGGCTTTCGGAGCCATCATCGACTCAGTGGGTTTTGTCCAACATGTCTCTGGACCTACTCACTGCCACAGTCATACTCTGGACCTAGTTTTGTCCCATGGAATAAATGTTGTGGATCTTAATGTTTTTCCTCATAATCCTGGATTATCGGACCACCATTTTATTGCGTTTACAATTGCAACAAATAATCTGCTCAGACCCCAACCAAGGAAGATTAAAAGTCGTGCTATAAATTCTCAGACAACCCAAAGATTCCTTGATGCCCTTCCAGACTCCCTCTGCCTACCCAAGGACGTCAGAGGACAAGAATCAGTTAACCACCTAACCGAGGAACTCAATTCAACCTTGCGCAATACCCTAGATGCAGTTGCACCCCTAAAAATTAAAAACATCTGTCATAAGAAACTAGCTCCCTGGTATACAGAAAATACACGAGCTCTGAAGCAAGCTTCCAGAAAATTGGAACGGAAATGGCGCCACACTAAACTGGAAGTCTTCCGACTAGCTTGGAAAGACAGTACCGTGCAGTATCGAAGAGCCCTCACTGCTGCACGATCATCCTATTTTTCCAACTTAATTGAGGAAAATAAGAACAATCCGAAATTTCTTTTTGACACTGTCGCAAAGCTAACTAAAAAGCAGCATTCGCAAATGGAGGATGGCTTTCACTTCAGCAGTAATACATTTATGAACTTTTTTGAGGAAAAGATCATGATCATTAGAAAGCAAATTACGGACTCCTCTTTAAATCTGGGTATTCCTCCAGGGCTTCATTGTCCAGAGTCTGCACAACTCTGCCAGGACCTTGGCTCAAGGGAGATACTAAAGTGTTTTAGTACTATATCTCTTGACACAATGATGAAAATAATCATGGCCTCCAAACCCTCAAGCTGCATACTGGACCCTATTCCAACTAAACTACTGAAAGAGCTGCTTCCTGTGCTTGGCCCTCCTATGTTGAACATAATAAACGGCTCTCTATCCACCGGATGTGTACCAAGCTCACTAAAAGTGGCAGTAATAAAGCCTCTCTTGAAAAAGCCGAATCTTGACCCAGAAATTATAAAAAACTATCGGCCTATATCGAATCTTCCATTCCTCTCAAAAATTTTAGAAAAAGTTGTTGCGCAGCAACTCACTGCCTTCCTGAAGACAAACAATGTATACGAAACGCTTCAGTCTGGTTTTAGACCCCATCATAGCACTGAGACTGCACTTGTGAAGGTGGTAAATGACCTTTTAATGACGTCAGACCGAGGCTCTGCATCTGTCCTCATGCTCCTAGATCTTAGTGCCGCTTTTGATACCATCGATCACCACATTCTTTTGGAGAGATTGGAAACCCAAATTGGTCTACATGGACAAGTTCTGGCCTGGTTTAGATCTTATCTGTCGGAAAGATATCAGTTTGTCTCTGTGAATGGTTCGTCCTCTGACAAATCAATTGTAAATTTCGGTGTTCCTCAAGGTTCCGTTCTAGGACCACTATTGTTTTCACTATATATTTTACCTCTTGGGGATGTCATTCGAAAACATAATGTTAAATTTCACTGCTATGCGGACGACACACAGCTGTACATTTCAATGAAACATGGTGAAGCCCCAAAATTGCCCTCGCTAGAAGCCTGTGTTTCAGACATAAGGAAGTGGATGGCTGCAAATTTTCTACTTTTAAACTCGGACAAAACAGAGATGCTTGTCCTAGGTCCCAAGAAACAAAGAGATCTTCTGTTGAATCTGACAATTAATCTGGATGGTTGTACAGTCGTCTCAAATAAAACTGTGAAGGACCTCGGCGTTACTCTGGACCCTGATCTCTCTTTTGAAGAACATATCAAGACTGCTTCAAGGACAGCTTTTTTCCATCTACGTAACATTGCAAAAATCAGAAACCTTCTGTCCAAAAATGACGCAGAAAAATTAATCCATGCTTTTGTTACTTCTAGGCTCGACTACTGCAATGCTCTACTTTCCGGCTACCCGGATAAAGCACTAAACAAACTTCAGTTAGTGCTAAATACGGCTGCTAGAATCCTGACTAGAACCAAAAAATTTGATCATATTACTCCAGTGCTAGCCTCCCTACACTGGCTTCCTGTTAAGGCAAGGGCTGATTTCAAGGTTTTACTGCTAACCTACAAAGCATTACATGGGCTTGCTCCTACCTATCTTTCCGATTTGGTCCTGCCGTACATACCTACACGTACGCTACGGTCACAAGACGCAGGCCTCCTAATTGTCCCTAGAATTTCTAAGCAAACGGCTGGAGGTAGGGCTTTCTCCTATAGAGCTCCATTTTTATGGAATGGTCTGCCTACCCATGTGAGAGACGCAGACTCAGTCTCAACCTTTAAGTCTTTACTGAAGACTTATCTCTTCAGTAGGTCCTATGATTAAGTATAGTCTGGCCCAGGAGTGTGAAGGTGAACGGAAAGGCTGGAGCAACGAACCGCCCTTGCTGTCTCTGCCTTGTCGGTTCCCCTCTTCCCACTGGGATTCTCTGCCTCTAACCCTTTTACAGGGGCTGAGTCACTGACTTACTGGTGTTCTTCCATGCCGTCCATGGGAGGGGTGCGTCACTTGAGTAGGTTGAGCCACTGACGTGGTCTTCCTGTCTGGGTTGGCGCCCCCCCCTTGGGTTGTGCCGTGGCGGACATCTTTGTGGGCTATACTCGGCCTTGTCTTCGGACGGTAAGTTGGTGGTTGTAGATATCCCTCTAGTGGTGTGGGGGCTGTGCTTTGGCAAAGTGGGTGGGGTTATATCCTGCCTGTTTGGCCCTGTCCGGGGGTATCATCGGATGGGGCCACAGTGTCTTCTGATCCCTCCTGTCTCAGCCTCCAGTATTTATGCTGCAGTAGTTTATGTGTCGGGGGGCTAGGGTCAGTCTGTTACATCTGGAGTATTCTCTTGTCTTATCCGGTGTCCTGTGTGAATGTAAATATGCTCTCTCTAATTCTCTCTTTCTTTCTTTCTCTCGGAGGACCTGAGCCCTAGGACTACCTGGCATGATGACTCCTTGCTGTCCCCAGTCCACCTGGCCATGCTGCTGCTCCAGTTTCAACTGTTCTGCCTGCGGCTACGGAACCCTGACCTGTTCACCGGACGTGCTTGTTGCACCCTCGACAATTACTATGATTATTATTATTTGACCATGCTGGTCATTTACGAACATTTTAACATCTTGACCATGTTCTGTTATAATATCCACCCGGCACAGCCAGAAGAGGACTGGCCACCCCTCATAGCCTGGTTCCTCTCTAGGTTTCTTCCTAGGTTTTTGGCCTTTCTCAGGAGTTTTTCCTAGGGAGTTTTTCCCAGCCACCGTGCTTCTTTCACATGCATTGCTTGCTGTTTGGGGTTTTAGGCTGGGTTTCTGTACAGCACTTTGAGATTTCAGCTGATGTACGAAGGGCTATATAAATAAATTTGATTTGATTTGATTTGATTTGATTTCAATTAACATGTGTGCCTTGTTATAAGTTCATTTGTGGATTTTTTTCATTCTTAATGCGTTTGAGCCAATCAGTTGTGTTGTGACAAGGAAGAGGTGGTATACAGAAGATAGCCCTAAGTCCATATTATGGCAAGAACAGCTCAAATAAGCGAGAGAGAGAAACAACACTCCTCATTACTTTAAGACATTAATGTAACGGGTGTCCAAAGGAGTAGACCAAGGTGCAGCGTGGTATGTGTTCATCTTGATATTTATTTTAACTCTGAACACTTAAACAATGGAACATGACCGTCACGTCTTGCAGGCTTTACACAGCAGTACAAAAATAAGCTCCCACAACTCAAGGAGGGAAAAGGGCTGCCTAAGTATGGTTCCCAATCAGAGACAACGATAGGCAGCTGCCTCTGATTGGAAACCATACCTGGCCAAAACATAGAAATATATAGAATGCCCACCCCACACCCTGACCTAACAAAATAGAGAAATAAACTGTCTCTCAGGTCAGGGTGTGACAGTACCCCCCCCAAAGGTGCGAACTCCCGGCCGCAAACCTGAACCTATAGGGGAGGGTCCAGGTGGGCATCTATACTTGGCGGCGGCTCTGGTTCGGGGCGTAGCTCCCACACCACCCGCTGATCCCCCCGCTTCTGTGTTGCCGGAGGAACCAGACCGTGGATCATCGCCGGAGGCTCTGAACTGCCGACCGCCACTGAAAACTCTGGGCTGCAGGCCGCCGCTGAAGCCTCTGGGCTGCAGGCCGCCGCTGAAGCCTCTGGGCTGCAGGCCGCCGCTGAAGCCTCTGGGCTGCAGGCCGCCGCTGAAGCCTCTGGGCTGCAGGCTGCTGCTGAAGCCTCTGGGCTGCGGACCGCCGCTGAAGCCTCTGGGTTGCAGACCGTCGCTGAAGCCTCGGGGCTGCGGACCGCCGCTGAAGACTCCGGGCTGCGGGCCGTCTCAGGAGGCTCCGGACTGGGGAGCGTCGCTGGAGGCTCCGGACTGGGGAGCGTCGCTGGAGGCTCCGGACTGGAGCGCGTCACTGTAGGCTCCGGACTGGAGCGCGTCACAGTAGGTTCCGGACTGGGACCGTCGCTGCAGGATCCGTGCCATGGATCATCACTACAGGTTCCGCGCCATGGATCATCACTGGAGGCTTTGTGCCGTGGATCATTACTGGAGGCTCCGGGCCATGGATTATCACTGGAGGCTTTGTGCCATGGATCATCTCTACAGGCTCTGGGCCATGGATCATCCCTACAGGCTTCTTGCCATGGATTATCCCTACAGGCTCCGGGCCATGGATCATCACTGGAGGCTTCATGCCATGGATCATCACTGGAGGCTTCGGACCATAGATCATCACTGGAGGCTTCCTACGTGGAGCTGGAACCGGTCTCACCGGACTGGGGAGACACACAGGAGACTGGGTGCGCAGAGCAGGCACAGGGTATACTGGGCCGTGGAGGTGCACTGGAGGTCTGGAGCTTAGGGTTGGCACACCCCGTCCTGGCTGGATGGTTATTTTAGCCCAGCAAGGGCAGAGTGCTGGCGCAGGATGAACTGGTTTGTACTGGTGAACGGGGGGTACCATGCGTAGAGCTGGCGCAGGATAACCTGGGCCGAAGAGACGCATTGGAGACCAGGAATGCTGAGCCGGCACACTTCTTCCTGGCTGACGGCCAAGTCTAGCACGGCAACGGTGAGGAGCTTGCACCGAGCGCACCGGGCTGTGAGTGTGCACTGGCGACACAGTGCGCATCACCGCATAACACGGTGCTTGCTCGGTCACTCGCTCCCCACGGTAAGCACGGGGGGTTGGCTCAGGTCTCAACCCCGACTTCGCCAATCTCCCCGTGTGCCCCCCCCCCCAAAAATGATTTGGCACTGCCTCTCGGGATTCCGTTGTTGCCTTGCTTGTTCCTCCCAGTATCGCCGTTACGCTTTCGCTGCCTCTATCTCCTCTTGCGGACGGCGATACTCCCCAGGCCTTGTCCAGGGTCCTGCCCCATCCAGGATTTCCTCCCAGGTCCAGTCATCCTGCCCACGCTGCTTGGTCCTTTGGTGGTGGGATCTTCTGTAACGGGTGTCCAAAGGAGTAGACCAAGGTGCAGCGTGGTACGTGTTCATCTTGATATTTATTTTAACTCTGAACACTTAAACAAAATAATAAGCATTGGAACATGATTGTCACGTCTTACAGGCTTTCCCTGGGAAAGGGCTGCCTAAGTATGGTTCCCAATCAGAGACAACGATAGGCAGCTGCCTCTGATTGGAAACCATACCTGGCCAAAACATAGAAATATAAACCATAGAATGCCCACCCCACACCCTGACCTAACAAAATAGAGAAATAAACCGTCTCGCTCAGGTCAGGGCGTGACAATGGAGGTCAGTCAATTTGGAAAATTTAAATAACTTTGAACATTTCTTCAGGTGCACTCTTAAGAGGACAACCAGAGGAAAGGAAGACCCAGAGTTACTTCTGCTACAGAGGGTAACTTCATTACAGTTACCAGCCCCAAATTGCTGCCCAAATAAATGCTTCACAGAGTTAAAGTAACAGACACTTCTCAACATCAACTGTTCAGAGGAGACTACGTGACTCAGGTCGAATTTCTGCAAAGATACCACTACAAAAGGACAGCAATAAGAAGAAGAGACTTGCTTGGGCCAAGAAACACGAGCAATGAACACTAGACAGGCGGAAATCTGTCCTTTGGTCTGATGAGTACAAATTTCAGACTCTTGGTTCCGAACGCCTTGTATTTGCAAGACGCAGAGTGAGTTTCTCTCTGCATGTGTAGTTCCCACCGTGAAGCACGGAGGAGGAGGTGTGATGGTGTGGGGGTGCTTTGCTGGTGACACTGTCAGTGATTTATTTAGAATTCAAGGCACACTTAACCAGCATCGTTACCACAGCATTCTGCAGCGATACGGCATCCCATCTGGTTTGTGCTTAACCTCTTACATCTAGATGTTCCGCTAGCGGAACGTTTGCTCCAATATCCAATGATGGGCGTGGCACGAAATACAAATTCCTCTAAAATCCAAAAACTTCCATTTTTCAAACATATTACTATTTTACAGCATTTTAAAGACAAGACTCTCGTTAATGGGACTGTCATTTGTTTTTCAACAGGACAATGACCCAACACACCTCCAGGCTGACCTGGCCTCCACAATCGCCCGACCTCAACCCAATTGAGATGGTTTGGGATGAGTTGGACCTCAAAGTGAAGGAAAAGCAGCCAACAAGTGCTCAACATATGTGGGAACTCTTCAAGACTTTTGGAAAAGCATTCCAGGTGAAGCTGGTTGAGAGAATGCTGAGGATGTGCAAAGCGGTCATCAAAGAAAAGGGTGGCTACTTTGAAAAATCTAAGATATTTTGATTTGTTTAAAACTTTTTGGGTTACTACATGATTTCATATGTGTTATTTCATAGTAGAATGTAGAAAATAGTAAAAATAAAAAATAACCCTTCAATGAGTAGGTGTGTCCAAATTTTTGACTGGTACTGTAGCTGTATATGAAAATGTTTAAATATGTTTCTCCCTATAACACCCCCTCCACAAACACATGCACACACACACGCAACAGTAGTGTCGGTGGGTAAAAATTATGGCCCCTGTCTGGCCATTAGAGTATAGTAGTGGCATGTGGGGATGTATTGTGTCTTGACACTGACTTCATCGTTGTTAAATTGGGAATGTGAAACGCAGGTTGGCTTTTATTGTTATGAATCTTGCCCTGGAGGCAGCTCTGCAGAGTGGTCACTAGCTGGCACAGCCATGAAGTCATAAAATCTGATTTTAAACCTGACCTTAAATTTTAAAAAATTGTTCACACATTTTTACAATATAGCCCATTTTGAATTTGTAGCTGGCCCATTTAGCAGAAATCGCTCGGTTCTGCCTCCAGGACAAGATTCATGACAATAAACGTCAACATGCAAGTGAAACGGGATACGTCTCCAGACTCAGAGATTACCATGGTTACCCATAATGCATGTGTGTCTCTCTGTCTGTGTGTATTTGTGTGCGAGTGCTCCACACGTGTGTGTGTGTGTGTCCACACAACAATAGTAAACAAACAAAACATTTGACCAACTGGGGACATTTTGTTAGTCCCCACAAGGTCAAATGCTATTTCTAGTGGGTTTAGGGTTAAGGTTATAACTAGTATTAAAATTAAGTTTAGGGTTAGGAGCTAGGGTCAGTTTTAGGAGCTAGGGTTAGGTTTAGGGATTGGGTTAAGGTTAGGTTTTTGGGTTAAGGTTAGGGTTAGGGAAAATAGGATTTTGAATGGGACTGAATTGTGTGTCCCCACAAGGTTAGTTATACAAGACGGCGTGTGTGTGTGGATGTTTAAAAACTGCTCTCTAATATAAAGGAAATGAACCCCTTACGTGGCACTGTCCTCCAGTTATGGACTCAACATGTGATCATGAGACAAGTTATGGCACTGTTACCAAGGGCATGGTCTGGGGGGTCATCGATCAGCTGTACCAGCCTCCTTTCTGGGGGAGTTTATGGGGCTGGTCCCCCATGGTTCCCCACCCCCACAATGGCTGTTCTGATTAGTGACTGTAAAAATCGACTTTCTGTCTGGTGGCAGAATGATCCGTTCACATTCAGTGCATTAGGTTTTACATTACCGTGAGACTGGCTAGATTTAGCATATATAACTTCTCCATGGACTTGCATACCTGATGAAGGCTTCTCCTAGCTTTCAGTGGTGATTTGAGGTAGAAGTACTGTACTGTTAAATGAAAAGAGGTCTGAAATGGCGTTTTTTCAATAAAACATCACAATAAGGTGTAGAGCATTTGATTTGTCTGCTTGGGGGGCAAGGAGACCCCCAGATCTGCTAAAACCATTGACATCTACATGCCGTTTTCAAGGGATTCTTAAATCAATGTTATAACTATTTGGTTTTAATAGCATCACCTCTTGAAGAGCATAGTCAGAACCATGCAAAACAGTTGTTCACATTTAGCTCTATCATCAGAGATATACAGCAAGTTACTGCATGTTTTTCATGATCAGTAAACAGCAATGATCATGTCATTTCCAATACATAGGGTAGCCTCACGATATCGCTCAATATTGGCCACCATTAATTGGATATTTGAGTGATAAAAAGTGAACTATACCTGACAAGTATGAGTGATTTAGGTTAATTTGCAATCTTTTGTGGGCTCTGCCTTTCAAGCAGCAGAAGGGTGCATTTGCCGTGATCCTGTTTGCTGATAAAGTTTACTTTGCAAACTACAGGTAGAAACGTTGAACAGTTGGCTAAACATATAGCTGTAAGTAGACCTGATGTAGGCCTACCTAGGGAAGTTAGCTAACATGATCCCTTTTCAACATTATTTTTAAGAGTGTTTATTACGTTTGCTGCTGACAGACATGGTATAGGCTATTTTGATTTGTGGACAACGTCAATATGGCTAGCTAGCTAACAACTGCTCACGTCAATATAGCTAGCTAGCTAACAACAGCTCACGTCAATATGGCTAGCTAGCTAACAACAGCTCGTGTCAATATAGCTAGCTAGCTAACAACAGCTCACGTCAATATGGCTAGCTAGCTAACAACAGCTCACGTCAATATTATCTAGAAACCACATTTTCAGGGGATAAACTACATGGCTATATCCAAATATTGTTTGACTTAATTCAAATAAAATTTTATTTGTCACATGCGCTGAATACAACAGGTGTAGACCTTACCGTGAAATGTTTACTTACAAGACCTTAACCATCAATGCAGTTCAAGAAAATATTTACTAAATAAAAACAATTACGAATCTCTATACAGGAAGTTCCCGTACCGAGTCAATGTGTGGGGCTACAGGTTAGTCAAGGTAATTTGTACATGTAGGTAAATGGTAAAGTGACTATGCATAGATAATAAACAGTGAGAAGCAGCAGTGTAAAAACAAATACTAAATGTTCAGCTGTTTTATAGCTTGGGAGTAGAAGTTGTTAAGGAGCCTTTTGGACCTAGACTTCGCGCTCCGGTACCGCTTGCCGTGCGGTAGCAGAGGAAACAGTCCATGACTTGGGTGACTGGAGTCTTTGACAATTTTTGGGGCCTTCCTCTGACACCGACCCAGTGATGTATTGGGCTGTACGCACTACCCTCTGTGGAGCTTTACGGTCGGATGCCGAGCAGTTGCCATACCAGGCGGTGATGCAACCAGTCAGGATGCTCTCGATGGTGCAGCTGTATAACTTTTTGAGGATCTGGGGATCCATGCAAAAAAAAAAATTCAGTCTCCTGAGGGGGAAAGGTGTTGTCGTGCCCTCTTCACGACTGTCTTGGTGTGTTTGGACCATGATAGTTTGTAGGTGATGTGGACACCAAGGAACATGAAACTCTCGATCCGCTCCACTACAGTCCAGTCGATGTTAATGAGGCCCTGTTCGACACATTAGCATCTATAGTGGTGATGACAGTAGTCCGACTGACAACTTTACCAGGGCGAGGACTTGCAGATGTTAAGCTCTTTCCAAAAGCCTAATCTCTGATGAAGCAAGCTAAATCTAATGTTGTTTGCTTAGCTAGCTACTTGCCAAATTAATAGGTACCTTTACGTATCTGAAATGACATGATCATTGATGTTTACTGATCATGAAAAACATGCAGTTACTTGCTGTATATCTCTGATGATAGAGCTAAATGTGAACAACTGTTTTGCATGGTTCTGACTATGCTCTTCAAAAGGTGATGCTATTAAAACCAAATAGTTATAACATTTATTTAACAATCCCTTGAAAATGGCACGTAGCTGTCAATGGTTTTAGCAGAGCTGGGGGTCTCCTTGCTCTCCGTCAGCCAAATTGAACGTATTGTGACGTTTTATTGAAAACAAACTATATAGTGTACTACTTTTGATCAGAACCCTTACGTATTGAATAAAACATTATGGAATAGACTTTTCTTTTGAGACGTTGCCTATGTCGTTTGTTCTTTATAACAAAAAGAGCTAGATAACTTGTTTACCTTTCAAGAAAATAATGTGTGTGTGTGTGTGTGTGTGTGTATATATGTGTGTGCAGCATGTAAATACCATGGGTGAAAAATACTCAAGGCAGATCTGGGAGGACCATGTAGAAGGGGCACTAGTAGAGAGATATAGGTGCCAGTGGATACGGTTCAGCCACCACAGGTCTGTCTGGCAAGTACATGTCAGATATCTTCAGATCAGGTTTATTACAAATAAGGATTCACCACACCATACTCCTTGTGTTGACAGTGTAAACCTAAGTGGTGCTATAGGAAATAAATAAATAACCATAAGTACTGGTTTACATACAGTAGTGGACTATGGAGGTGAACATGCTACTATATAATAGAACAAATTATGCAGTATGCCATAATATAATGTAAGGGGCAAAACCACATTTACTGTCTATGGAAATAAACTAACAGGACAAAGGCCCAATTACTGGTACGCATATGATAAATCTATACCAATGAATGACATAGAAAGTAACTGAAAGGTTGACTGCAATGTAACGAACGTCTGCAGATGTGCATGAGGCCACAACGTGGATTAGTAACTGCGCCACGAGGCACAGGCTAAATGAGGCTGCATGCTACATAAGGCTAAATGAGGCTGCATGCTACATAAGGCTAAATGAGGCTGCATGCTACATAAGGCTAAATGAGGCTGCATGCTACATAAGGCTAAATGAGGCTGCATGCTACATAAGGCTAAATGAGGCTGCGTGCTACATAAGGCTAAATGAGTCTGCGTGCTACATAAGGATAAATGAGGCTGCGTGCTACATAAGGCTAAATGAGGCTACATGCTACGTAAGGCTAAATGAGGCTACATGCTACATAAGGCCAAATTAGGCTACATGCTACATAAGGCAAATACAGTACACAGTAGCATGAGGCTACATAAAGGTGCTGGATGTCCATAAACATGTCTGTATGCATAAACAGACAATATGAAGATAATAACAATGAATAGGCTATCCTAAACAAGACATGTGGTACACAGGATAAATGAGCTAGCATGACTGGCTAACATCTTGACTAGCAGGCTAGCATGACGCACATGAAAAAGGAAAATACCGTCTAAACATTATAAACATGGTAAATAACTAAACTGCCATAGCAACACCCAACTAAAGAAGCAATGACAGGTTGGACAGTACTTACGCTTAGATGCATGCACTAAACACAAGTCATATACAGAAACTTGAGGAACAGTCCAATGAGTCCATCCTCTTCAGACTCCGATCTCACTCTGATGGCAGGAGCAGAGTTCAGGGAGGTGCACGGGGATTGGCAGACTGTAATTGGCTGATACAAGTGGGATGGATTGTAGGTATCACTATGGTAAAAGTAAGGGGTGTTGGGCAAGTACAACTACCAGAATAGTACAGAATAGTAAAAAATTGCCTTTTTAACAATGGGGTTCATAATTCCTGGAGGAAAAAGCAACAAAAACAGGAACACAGCCTAACTCTCTCCATATATCACACACCTTCCCCCACTCTCTCCGTACATCACCCACCTTCCCCCACTCTCTCCATATATCACACACCTTCCCCCACTCTCTCCTTACGTCAACCACCTTCCCCCATTCTCTCCATACATCACCCACCTTCCCCCACTCTCTCCTTACGTCACCCACCTTCCCCTACTCTCTCAAAATATCACCCACCATCTCCCACTCTCTCCATACATCACCCACCTTCCTCCATCCTCTCCATACATCACCCACCTTCCCCCACTCTCTCCATACATCACCCACCTTCCCCCATCTTCTCCATACATCACCCACCTTCCCCCACTCTCTCCATACATCACCCACCTTCCCCCACTCTCTCTATACATCACCCACCTTCCCCCACTCTCTCCATACATCACCCACCTTCCCCCACTCTCTCCATACATCACCCACCTTCCCCCACTCTCTCCATACATCACCCACCTTCCCCCACTCTCTCCATACATCACCCACCTTCCTCCACTCTATATCTGTGTGTGAGATATTCAGAGGGCTAATCAGTGATAATCTTAATCCATCTGACTATATGGTCTGGTATATATCACCTAGCTCACTCTACAGCCTCTCTGCTGTGGACCAAGACTATATGGTCTGGTAAATCACCTAGCTCACTCTACAACCTCTCTGCTGTGGACCAAGACTATATGGTCTGGTATATCACCTAGCTCACTCTACAACCTCTCTGCTGTGGACCAAGACTATATGGTCTGGTATATATCACCTAGCTCACTCTACAGCCTCTCTGCTGTGGACCAGGACTATATGGTCTGATATATCACCTAGCTCACTCTACAACTTCTCTGCTGTGGACCAAGACTATATTGTCTGGTATATATCACCTAGCTCACTCTACAGCCTCTCTGCTGTGGAGCAAGACTATATGGTCTGGTATATATATCACCTAGAGATGACTCTACAACCACTCTGCTGTGGATGCCTTTGAATAACTCATCTCTGTCCCAGCATGACCGCTGGATTGTAAATTATTTGCACATTATTATTTTTTAAATTCTTGCCATATATTTTCAAGCTTAAGTCGAAACTGTAACTCAGCCACTCATGAAGAGTACATTTCATCTTGATAAGCGACTCCAGTGTATATTTGGTCTTGTGTTTCAGATTATTGTCCTGCTGAAGGTAAATTTGTCTTCCAGTGTCTGTTGGAAATACTCTAGGATTTTGCCTGTGCTTAGCTCTATTCCATTTATTTGTATCCTAAAAAAACAACTCCATAGTCCTTGCCGATGACAAGCATATCCATAACATGATGCAGCCACCACCATGCTTGAAAATATGAAGAGTGGTACTCAGTGATGTGTTGTGTTGGATTTGCCCCAAACATAATGCTTTTATTCAGGACATAAAGTTCATTTCTTTGCCACATTTTTTGCAGTTTTACTTTAGTGCCTTATTGCTAACAGGATGCATGTTTTGGAATGTTTTTATTCTGTTAAGGCTTCCTTCTTTTCACTGTCATTTAGGTTAGTATTGTGGAGTAACTAAAATGTTGTTGATTCATTCTCAGTTTTCTCCTTTTTTACCCATCTACCAATAGGTGCCTTTTTTGCGAGGCATTGGAAAACCACCCTGGTCTTTGTGGTTGATCTGTGTTTGAAATTCACTGCTCGACTGAGGGACGTTACTGATAATTATATGTATGGGATACTGAAACAAGGTAGTCATTCAAAAATCTTGTTAAACACTATTATTGCACACAGAGTGAGTCCATTCAACTTATTATGTGACTTGTTAAGCACATGTTTAACTCCTGGACTTGTTTCGGTTTGCCATAACAAAGGGGCTGAATACTTGACTAATTTCAGTAAAACATTTTTTCTTAATTTGTAAATATTTCTGAAAACATAATTCCACTCTGACATTATGAGGTATTGTGTTTAGGCCAGTGACACAAAATCTAATTGAAAATCCATTTTAAATTCAGGCACAACAAAATATGGAAAATGTCAAGGGGTGTGAATACTTTCTGAAGTCACTGTAATAGTTATTGCAATATGACAAAGCAAATCATCATAGCCTATCAGAGAGGACGATGGAGCTACTACCATATGGCTTATAACTATCTTAATGTGTCGTGGTTGTGGATTGAGATTCTGGGCTGTGAGCCATATGGAATCGATGGAGGTTATTACAGTCTCTTTGGAAACCCCAACCAATCAACAGGTTGTCTGCATGAAAATAGGATTTTCACGCAATCATTACTCTACTAACATACTGATAACTATGCTGCTCTGTGTGTGTGTGTGTGTGTGTGTGTGTGTGTGTGTGTGTGTGTGTGTGTGTGTGTGTGTGTGGGTGTACTTGCAGGCGTGTGTGCATTTGTGTGTGTGGGTGTATTTGTTTATGTGTGAGTGGATGTGACTACAGTGTATAACTACAGTGTTAAAATCATCTAAATCAATCAACCAATCAAATGTATTTATGAAGCCTTTCTTACATCAGCTGATGTCACAAAGTGCTGTTCAGAAACCCAGCCTAAAACCCCAAACAGCAAGCAATGCAGATGTAGAAGCACGTGTCTCCAGATTTAATGTTGTCCAAGTGACTACAGAGTGCCAAGTGTGTTAGTATACCACTGACCCAATGTCCCAGCAGTCAATAAATATGACAATAACTGTTATCCTTTCAATTTTATCCCTCCATCCTCACCTCTCCTCTCCCCTCTTCAGAGGTAATGTCCTCCCTAATGTGTGTACGCTCTGCCATCCGGCTGCTCCACAATGGGACAGTGATTAAAATGTGATTATTGGTGTAGTGTTGGGGCCTGTCTGCAGGCTAACAGGGCTGCAGGTCTGCTGCCTAAAGGATGCCTGGCTGATCTGTCCCACTGGGGGTAAATGTCTCAGGGGCATAGTGAGTATGAGGCCTGTTAAAGTGCTGATCAGATTTTTATATCCATGTTAAAGTCAGTGCACTGCTCAGCTCTGGATGAGGGTTTGGAGCACACACACACATTAATGCATGTAAGCACACACATACACATACACACACACACACAGGTAAAACGCCTGCTCTTGCCAGGCTGGTGACAGGTGTGCCAACGCCAGAGAGGGAGAAAGACAGGAAAAGAGGTGGACAATGAAGAAAGGTAGAGAGAGGGAGGGAGGAAGGGCCCTAAAAACAGGGCCAAATGTGTAAAAGATGTCTCTGCCAATACTGGCCATGAAGCCTAAGCATCGCCGGGTGCAAAACTATGAATCAGCATGTGACAGGGCAGGAGATGAAAGAACAGAACTGTGTAGTGCAACCAATCCCAATGCCACCACTTGGGGTTTAGTTTGCCAGCAAGGCTTATAATGAGTTTTAAAGTAGATGTTTAACTAATGTTGGTCTTCTCTCAATTTCATGTTTCCTGGTGTCAGTGTTACCTCTGGTGATGGGCTGATAAAGAGCAGGGAGATTGGGATCATTGTTAGGAACGTCCCTGATGGGGTGTGATGGGGAGTTGTTCTGCAGTATTCTAACGTTCCATCTACATCTCATCCTTCTGGAACCCCCCAAGGGAGGGAGTCAGACCCTTATCCAATACCGTGTTTCTCTCTTCTCCCTGAAGTGTACACTTTTCACTCACCCTCAAGGATTTAAAAGCGTTGGTTTAGTCAGTGTAAGTAAGGAATGCCTGGAATGAGTTTACACCATATTCTACACGCTAGTCCTTTTCATTTGAATCATTAAGGGGGAACGTATGAGCGGAGTGCAGACATCGAGTAGAAGGGGCAGACAAGAAATTGGTCTATTCTTTTTGAAGAAGACAAAAGAGAATAGCTGGAAGAGTTGTTCGCCTTACCACCAATTGGTGTCTGTCTTTACAGTGTCCGATTTTCCCTTATATAGACACGTTTTATGGCCAGCTCTACGGTTGGTGTATAACGTTATCCATTGTCGTCATGGTGATTTGTGTTAATTGTTACATGCTTTCTTAGTGCTGGTTTGGTTTATGATTCTATAGCACAGTGTCAAGCTTTTCCTATCAGTAAAATCCTAATTCCCCCTGACTATCAGCACACAGTACTTAAAGTTATGTAGTGTAAGTATAGGTTAGATAAACCTATAGATATACAGTACCAGTCAAAAGGTTGGACACACCTACCCATTCAAGGGTTTTTCTTCATTTTTTACTATTTTATACATTGTAGAATAATAGTGAAGACATCAAAACTATGAAATAACACACGCTTTGCACACTCTTAGCATTCTCTCAAATAGCTTCAACTGAAATGCTTTTTCAACAGTCTTAAAGGAGTTCCCACATATGCTGAGCACTTGTTGGCTGCCTTTCCTTCACTCTGAGATCCAACTCATCCCAAACCATCTCAATTGGGTTGAGGTCGGGTGATTGTGGAGGCCAGGTCATCTGATGCAGCACTCCATCACTCTCCTTCTTGGTCAAATATCCCTTACACAGCTTAGAGATATGTTGGGTCATTGTCCTGTTGAAAAACAAATGATAGTCCAACAACGCGCAAACCAAATGGGATGGCGTATCGCTGCAGAATTCTGTGGTAGCCTTGCTGATTAAGCGTGCTTTGAATTCTAAATAAATCACAGACAGTGTCACCAGCAAAGCAGGCAGGATCAGGGTAGGCAGAGATCAATAATCCAGAGGTGGGGCAAAGGTACAGGTCAGCAGGCAGGCTCAGGGTCAGGCAGAGTGGTCAGGCAGGTGGGCTCAGAGTCAGGACAGGCAAGGGTCAAAACCAGGAGGGCGAGCAAAAGAGAGACTGTGAAAAGCAGGAGCTGAGACACAAAAACACTGGTTGACTTGACAAACAAGACAAACTGGCAACAGACAAACAGACAACATAGGTATAAATAGAGGTGATAAAGGAGAAGATGGGTGACACCTGGAGGGGGTGGAGACAATCACAAAGACAGGTGAAACAGATCAGGGTGTGACACATAGTCTGCTGCTGGAATAATTGTTTTGTGTTTTGGCTTTGCACCCCCTGCTATATTGTGGATAAAGAACACATAGGGTGTTCTTTAATGGAAGCCTCTCCAACATAATCCAGGTAGAATCAGGAATTCCCAGGGAAGCTGTTTAGGCCCCTTATGTTTTCAGTGTTTACTAACAACATCCCACTGGCTTTGAGTATGAGGATGACTCAACACTATATACGTGAGCTACTACAGTGACTGAAATGTCTGCAACACTTAACAAAGAGCTGCAGAATGGGTGGCAAGGATTAAGTTCATCCTAAATATTTTAAAATCAAAAGGCATTGTATTTGGGACAAATCATTCCTAAACCTCAACTAAATCTTGTATTGAATAATGTGGAAATTGAGCAAGTTGAGGTGACAAAACTGCTTGTATTAACACTGGATTGTAAAATGTCATGGTCAAAATATGTTGATACAACAGTAACTAAAATGGGGAGAAGTCTGTCCATAATAGAGTGTTACTCTGTTACCTTCTTAACAACACTATCAACAAGGCAGGTCCTACAGGCCCTAGTTTTGTCGCACCTGTACTACTGTTCAGTCATGTGGTCAGGTGCCACAAAGAGGGATTTAGGAAAATTACAATTGGCTCAGAACAGGGCAGCTTAAATGTACATGGAAAGCTAACATTAATGATATGCCTGTTAATCTCTCATGGCTCAAAGTGGAGGAGAGATTGACTTCATCACTACTTGTTTTTGTAAGAAGTGTTAACAAGCTGAATGCACCGAGCTGTCTGTTTAAAATACTAGCACACATCTCGGACACCCATGCATACCCCACAAGACATGCCACCAGAGGTCTCTTCACAATCCCCAAGTCCAGAACAGACTATGGGAGGCGCACAGTATTACATAGAGCCATGACTACATGGAACTCTATTCCACATCAGGTAACTGATGCAAGTGGTAGAATCAGATTTAAAAAACAGATAAAAATACACACAGCGTGGACTATGCAGAGAGACACACACAGGTACAGACACACGCATACGCACACGGGCGCTAGCACACTAACTCTACATACATGTACATTGTGGTATTGTTGTATAATCGTATCATACATTTGATGTTGTGGATATGTGGTGGTGTGACAGTGTTATATGATGTAGTGTTTTGTCTTTTGTTTTATGTCTAATGTAAGTGCCTTAATGTGTTTGGACCCCAGGAAGAGTAGCTGCTGCCTTGGCTAATGGGGATACCTAATAAAATACAAATACAAATTGCTCTGAGTGGATTACACCTCGCCCGTCTAGATTAAAAATCCATAAAGACTCTTCTCCAGAAACAGCAAGAGTTCCTGTTGTACGCTTACGCTCAGCCGTACCCTTGAAAAGTCATCAGTGGAGACGCTGCGGTTAAGAAGGAAAGTTGTTTACTTTTTTATTTGATTCTGTTGACTTAGACGTTACCTTGGGTCACAAACACCCTGCGTTAATATAGCGTATAATGTGACACTAAATATGCAGTTATGAACAGGGCACCACCTGATTCCACATCTGAGTGTCAAAGAGCCATCTGGGTAGAGTCAGCTGGTGGCCTGGTGTGGTGTCAGAGAGAGAGGAGGTAAAGGGAGGGGAGCGGAAGGGAAGTGGAGTGGAGGGGAGAGGAAAGGAGAGCAAAGGAGAAGAGGGGAGAGGGAGAGGAGGGGAGGGGAGAGGGCGGGGCAGTGGCGTCTGGTCCGTTGTCAGAGAGTGGGGGCCGGACACAGAGAGGAGAGAAGGGGAGAGGAGGGAGGGGGGGATGATTAGGTACAGACTCAGTAAGCATAGCCTTGCTATTGAAAGAGGCCACCGTTGGCATCAGTGGAGGCTCCTCAGATGAGAAATGGGTGGACCCTCCTCCTCAGTGAAATTTCATAAAAATACAAATTGTGAAACATTAAGTATATGTCACCAAATAATTGTAACACTTTTTTGCAATGAATGTCTACAGTAACTTTGACAGCACTGTCTGGGGTAGCACCATGGTGCAGCTGGAGGACAGCTAACTTCCATCCTCCTCTGGCTACATTGACTTCAATACAAAACCTACAGTAGGAGGCTTGTAGGCCTCACCTCCTTCCATAGACATACATGGTAATTATGACCACTTCCGGAAGACGTCCTCCAACCAATCGAAGCTTTTGCAGTATGAACTGACATGTTGTCCATCCAATCATAGAATTAGGATCAGAGAATAAACCTGGGATTGGGATTGTGCCACAGAGCATTATGAGGGTTCTATGTCTTGAGAAGCTTGGTGACATTGTTGGATGGAGATTAAGAGTGAAGTGATAGTTGAGCATTTTTGGTATATTATTCAAATTAGTTTTTTCAAATTACAGGAGACTGAGAAGGCATATATTATAAATATAGATTTCTTAGTTTTAGAACTTTATTTTTGTGTCCAGTTACTGCAATTTATTTAAAACCTCTTACATCTAGACGTTCCGCTAGCGGAACGCCTCACCAATATCCAATGGTATAGCGTGGCGCGAATTACAAATACCTCAAAAATGCAAAAACTTCAATTTTTCAAGCATATGACTATTTTACACCATTTTAAAGACAAGACTCTCCTATATCTAACCACTTTGTCCGATTTCAAAAAGGCTTTGCAACGAAAGCAAAACATTAGATTATGTCAGGAGAGTACCCAGCCAGAAATAATTACACACCCATTTTTCAAGCTAGCATATAAGTCACAAAAAACCAAAACCACAGCTAAATGCAGCACTAACCTTTGATGATCTTCATCAGATGACACACCTAGGACATTATGTTATACAATACATGCATGTTTTGTTCAATCAAGTTCATATTTATATCAAAAAACAGCTTTTTACATTAGCATGTTTTGTTCAGAACTAGCATACCCACCGAAAACTTCCGGTGAATTTACTAAATTACTCACGATAAACGTTCACAAAAAACATAACAATTATTTTAAGAATTATAGATACAGAACTCCTTTATGCAATCGCGGTGTCCGATTTTAAAATAGGTTTTCGGTGAAAGCACATTTTGCAATATTCTGAGTAGATAGCCCGGCCATCACGGCTAGCTAATTTGACACCCACCAAGTTTGGCACTCACCAAACTCAGATTTACTATAAGAAAAATTGGATTACCTTTGCTGTTCTTCGTCAGAATGCCCTCCCAGGACTTCTACTTCAACACCCAATGTTGTTTTGGTTCCAAATAATCCATAGTTATATCCAAATAGCTCCATTTTGTTCGTGCGTTCAAATCACTATCCGAAGGGTATGGTGCCACCAGTCTGCTTGCAGTTGTCAGTTATCATCAGGTATGTTGATGATCAGGGCTTTACTCAGGAACGTTTCTTGGGCTACTTTGATGTGTCAAGTGGGCGAGATGCGCAGTCTGTGTTTGACTTCATGCATTTTGAGATGTCTGAGTTTAAGTTCATAGAGATACTCGTTGTTCAAACCTACAATGGCCAGCTGTAATGGAATGGATCTGCTATTTGTATTTACAGCTAAGTTCCCTCCTGTTCCCTGGTTAAGAGGTGATGACTACTCCACTCCACTACCTTCGTCAACTTTCTTCTGACATGAACTGAAGCCACGTCTCATGTGCCCGATCAGCCACTGGCACATTGAAGGTTTCCCCTCCAAGCACTGTGAGTACCCCTATAATGTCTCTCTCATTCCTGTATGTAGAGTCAATCACAAACACAATCACATCATTACTCATCAATGATTTTACTCCTTGCTTGGACTAACTCATTCTTAGCTCTTTGTTCTAACTGTGTAATGTGTTGTGTTATTGTTTTTTGGTCTTCCAGGTCAAATCCCAGTCAAATCCTGTCCTGCACTGGTCAGGCCTCTGAACAATCATGCCTCATACCCTTATTCAATCACTGCTGTGATCCCTTTCCAACACTGTGTAAGTAGCCCTCCCAATCCCCATAACATTGTACTATAAATGTCTTTATTAAATGCTTTAGGTTAAAATAATTAGTCTTCGACGATTTTTGAAACACACTTTGTCGTCTTCGTGCGTTACGGGCCTATACCGTTGGTCTCCCATCCTCCTCAATTTTTCAAGTCACCAGCCTCCACTGGTAGGCAAACCTGCCTCTCAAGAGAAGACAGGCTATGTGCACACTGCCCAAAAAATGAGGTGGAAACTGAGCTGCACTTCCTAACCTCCTGCCAAATGTATGACCATATTAGAAACATATTTCACTCAGATTACACAGATACACAAAGAATTCAAAAACAAATCCAATTTTGATAACCTCCCATATCTATTAGGTGAAATACCACAGTGTGCCATCACAGCAGCAAGATTTGTGACCTGTTGCCACAAGAAAAGGGCAACCAGTGAAGAACAAACACCATTGTAAATACAACCCATATTTGTTTATTTATTTTTCTTTTGTACTTTAACTATTTGCACATCGTTACAACACTGTATATTAACATACTATGACATTTTAAATGTCTCTATTCCTTTGGAACTTTTGTGAGTGTAATGTTGACGGTTCATTTTGATTGTTTATTATCTATTTAACTTGCTTTGGCAATGTCAACATATGTTTCCCATGTCAATGAATCCCATTGAATTGAATTGAATTGAGAGGGGAGGGTTGGGTTCTGATCCACTGTCAGAGAGAGACACAGAGTGAAGAGGGGAGGGAGGGAAGGTATCTGGTGCGGTGCCAAAGGGCTGGATATGGAGAGGAGAGGAGAGGAGAGGAGCGGAGAGGAGAGGAGGGTGCCAAAGGGCTGGATATGGAGAAGAGAGGAGCGGAGAGGAGAGGAGAGGTGAGGAGAGGAGAGGAGAGTGCCAAAGGGCTGGATATGGAGAGGAGAGGAGGGTGCCAAAGGGCTGTATATGGAGAGGAGATGAGAGGAGAGGAGAGGAGAGGAGAGGAGAGGAGAGGAGAGGAGAGGAGAGGAGAGGAGAGGAGAGGAGAGGAGAGGAGAGGAGAGGAGAGGACAGGAGAGGAGAGGAGAGGAGAGGAGAGGAGAGGAGAGGAGAGGAGAAGGAGAGGAGAGGAGAGGAGAGGAGAGGAGAGGAGAGGAGAGGAGAGGAGAGCGCCAAAGGGCTGGATATTAGGAGGAGCGAGTAAGAGTAAGAGACTAGCTGTTCATTATTCCAGTGGTTTATATCTGGAGGGCTTAGATCCAGAGAGAGACTAGCTGTTCATTATTCCAGTGGTTTATATCTGGAGGGCTAAGATCCAGAGAGAGACTAGCTGTTCATTATTCCAGTGGTTTATATCTGGAGGGCTGAGATCCAGAGAGAGACTAGCTGTTCATTATTCCAGTGGTTTATAGCTGGAGGGCTGAGATCCAGAGAGAGACTAGCTGTTCATTATTCCAGTGGTTTATATCTGGAGGGCTGAGAGAGACTAGCTGTTCATTATTCCAGTGGTTTATATCTGGAGGGCTGAGATCCAGAGAGAGACTAGCTGTTCATTATTCCAGTGGTTTATAGCTGGAGGGCTGAGATCCAGAGAGATACCAGCTGTTCATTATTCCAGTGGTTTATATCTGGAGGGCTGAGATCCAGAGAGAGACTAGCAGTTCATTATTCCAGTGGTTTATAGCTAGAGGGCTGAGATCCAGAGAGAGACTGGCTGTTCATTTTTCCAGTGGTTTATAGCTGGAGGGCTGAGATCCAGAGAGAGACTAGCTGTTCATTATTCCAGTGGTTTATAGCTGGAGGGCTGAGATCCAGAGAGAGACTAGCTGTTCATTATTCCAGTGGTTTATAGCTGGAGGGCTGAGATCCAGAGAGAGACTAGCTGTTCATTATTCCAGTGGTTTATATCTGGAGGGCTAAGATCCAGAGAGATACTAGCTGTTCATTATTCCAGTGGTTTATATCTGGAGGGCTAAGATCCAGAGAGAGACTAGCTGTTCATTATTCCAGTGGTTTATATCTGGAGGGCTGAGATAGACTAGCTGTTCATTATTCCAGTGGTTTATAGCTAGAGGGCTGAGATCCAGAGAGAGACTAGCTGTTCATTATTCCAGTGGTTTATATCTGGAGGCTGAGATCCAGAGAGAGACTAGCTGTTCATTATTCCAGTGGTTTATAGCTGGAGGGCTGAGATCCAGAGAGAGACAAGCTGTTCATTATTCCAATGGTTGATATCTGGAGGGCTGAGATCCAGAGAGAGACTAGCTGTTCATTATTCCAATGGTTTATATCTGGAGGGCTGAGATCCAGAGAGAGACTAGCTGTTCATTATTCCAGTGGTTTATATCTGGAGGGCTGAGATCCAGAGAGAGACTAGCTGTTCATTATTTCAGTGGTTTATAGCTGGAGGGCTAAGATCCAGAGAGAGACTAGCTGTTCATTATTCCAATGGTTTATATCTGGAGGGCTGAGATCCAGAGAGAGACTAGCTGTTCATTATTCCAGTGGTTTATATCTGGAGGGCTGAGATCCAGAGAGAGACTAGCTGTTCATTATTCCAGTGGTTTATATCTGGAGGGCTGAGATCCAGAGAGAGACTAGCTGTTCATTATTCCAGTGGTTTATAGCTGGAGGGCTGAGATCCAGAGAGAGACTGGCTGTTCATTATTCCAGTGCTTTATAGCTAGAGGGCTGAGATCCAGAGAGAGACTGGCTGTTCATTATTCCAGTGGTTTATATCTGGAGGGCTGAGATCCAGAGAGAGACTAGCTGTTCATTATTCCAGTGGTTTATATCTGGAGGGCTGAGATCCAGAGAGAGACTGGCTGTTCATTATTCCAGTGGTTTATAGCTAGAGGGCTGAGATCCAGAGAGATACTAGCTGTTCACTGAGGGATCTTATTGACCGAACAACGCATAACTATCAACTACTTCAAAAATGCTGTTTGCTAACAATACATCGATTCATTTGTGAGTCAATATTACATGTTGGGCGGTGCATCAACTTCCAGATGAACATTTCTGTTCAATAATGTTATCCAAGTTATGAGAATGTATTCTAGTAATATTAAGGGTATAAAGTATGTTGATCCAAGATAAATTCAACATTTGTAATCAACTTTATATTGGAAGCTCGTACGCACAGTGCCGTGGCACTTTGTATTTTTGCATGTTTTTGATACTGAATGTTCTGACACTGAATGATTGTCCCACTCTTCCATGCAGAAGTGTTTTAACTCAGTGACATTTGTGGGTTTCTGAGCATAAAATTGCCCCAACATCTCAATAGGGATTAGGTCTGGACTTTGTCTAGGCCATTCCAAAACTTGAAATGTGTTGCTTTTCAGCCTTTCTGATGTAGATGTGCTTTATTGTTTTGGATCATTGTCCTGCTGCATGACCCAGCTGTGCTTCAGCTTCAGCTCACAGACAGATGGCCTGATATTCTCCATTACTTAGATGATGGACCTGAGGCAGCAAAGCATCCCCAAACCATCACACTACCACCACCATGCTTGACCGTTGGTATGAGGTTCTTACTGTGGAATGCAGTGCTTGGTTTTCACCAGAAACAACAGGACCCATGTCGTCCAAAAACTCGACTCAAGTTTGCCAAAAAGCACCTGGATGATCATCAAGAATTCTGGAAGAATGTTCTATGGACAGATTAGCCAAAAGTGGAACTTTTATGATGGCATAGGTCCCAAAAACCAAACATTGCACAGGGAGAAAAAGTTTGAAGTAACTTCTTTGTTGTTGTAATATCGTTACCTGACGTGGCACTTTCACCATTACGGATTCCAGCTTTAATGGCTACTATCTGGACTTGTTAAAAGAAAACAACAACGGATACAATAACTATATGTAAAGTGTGTCTTAATGGTGAAATTAAAGTAACTGCCTCTCTTCAAGTGTTGTCAACCTGCTGGGACTGTTGTAGGGGAAATACATAAGTGTGTGTGTGTGTTTGTGTGTGGTAGAGTAGGCCTATGTGTGTGTAATGGAGAGATGGAATGACAGCACGTTTGTCACTGCTGTGCCACTCCGCTGCACTGGACTGGTATTGGGGTACAGACTCTGGCATTGCAGATGGATGTCTCTCAACAGCTACTCTGCTTCAACAAACACATGCACTTTACACAGATGATAAAGCTAGAAATATTGATATTGAGGACTGATATTGCTTAAAGCTGAGATACACGCACGCATACACACACACAAACACACACACACACACACACTCAAATGCACAACTCTTCCCTTTCCTTTTCCTCGTCTAATCTTTCTACAGGTAAGGATGTGAGAAAGCGTCTAATCTTTCTACAGGTAAGGATGTGAGAAAGCGTCTAATCTTTTTACAGGTAAGGATGTGAGAAAGCGTCTAATCTTTTTACAGGTAAGGATGTGAGAAAGCGTCTAATCTTTCTACAGGTAAGGATGTGAGAAAGCGTCTAATCTTTTACAGGTAAGGATGTGAGAAAGCGTCTAATCTTTCTACAGGTAAGGATGTGAGAAAGCGTCTAATCTTTCTACAGGTAAGGATGTGAGAAAGCGTCTAATCTTTTTACAGGTAAGGATGTGAGAAAGCGTCTAATCTTTCTACAGGTAAGGATGTGAGAAAGCGTCTAATCTTTCTACAGGTAAGGATGTGAGAAAGCGTCTAATCTTTCTACAGGTAAGGATGTGAGAAAGCGTCTAATCTTTCTACAGGTAAGGATGTGAGAAAGCGTCTAATCTTTCTACAGGTAAGGATGTGAGAAAGCGTCTAATCTTTCTACAGGTAAGGATGTGAGAAAGCGTCTAATCTTTCTACAGGTAAGGATGTCAGAAAGCGTCTAATCTTTCTACAGGTAAGGATGTGAGAAAGCGTCTAATCTTTCTACAGGTAAGGATGTGAGAAAGCGTCTAATCTTTCTACAGGTAAGGATGTGAGAAAGCGTCTAATCTTTCTACAGGTAAGGATGTGAGAAAGCGTCTAATCTTTCTACAGGTAAGGATGTGAGAAAGCGTCTAATCTTTCTACAGGTAAGGATGTGAGAAAGCGTCTAATCTTTCTACAGGTAAGGATGTGAGAAAGCGTCTAATCTTTCTACAGGTAAGGATGTGAGAAAGCGTCTAATCTTTCTACAGGTAAGGATGTGAGAAAGCGTCTAATCTTTCTACAGGTAAGGATGTGAGAAAGCGTCTAATCTTTCTACAGGTAAGGATGTCAGAAAGCGTCTAATCTTTCTACAGGTAAGGATGTGAGAAAGCGTCTAATCTTTCTACAGGTAAGGATGTGAGAAAGCGTCTAATCTTTCTACAGGTAAGGATGTGAGAAAGCGTCTAATCTTTCTACAGGTAAGGATGTGAGAAAGCGTCTAATCTTTTACAGGTAAGGATGTGAGAAAGCGTCTAATCTTTTACAGGTAAGGATGTGAGAAAGCGTCTAATCTTTCTACAGGTAAGGATGTGAGAAAGCGTCTAATCTTTCTACAGGTAAGGATGTGAGAAAGCGTCTAATCTTTCTACAGGTAAGGATGTGAGAAAGCGTCTAATCTTTCTACAGGTAAGGATGTGAGAAAGCGTCTAATCTTTCTACAGGTAAGGATGTGAGAAAGCGTCTAATCTTTCTACAGGTAAGGATGTGAGAAAGCATCTAATCTTTCTACAGGTAAGGATGTCAGAAAGCGTCTAATCTTTCTACAGGTAAGGATGTGAGAAAGCGTCTAATCTTTCTACAGGTAAGGATGTGAGAAAGCGTCTAATCTTTCTACAGGTAAGGATGTGAGAAAGCGTCTAATCTTTCTACAGGTAAGGATGTGAGAAAGCGTCTAATCTTTCTACAGGTAAGGATGTGAGAAAGCGTCTAATCTTTCTACAGGTAAGGATGTCAGAAAGCGTCTAATCTTTCTACAGGTAAGGATGTGAGAAAGCGTCTAATCTTTCTACAGGTAAGGATGTGAGAAAGCGTCTAATCTTTCTACAGGTAAGGATGTGAGAAAGCGTCTAATCTTTCTACAGGTAAGGATGTGAGAAAGCGTCTAATCTTTCTACAGGTAAGGATGTGAGAAAGCGTCTAATCTTTCTACAGGTAAGGATGTGAGAAAGCGTCTAATCTTTCTACAGGTAAGGATGTGAGAAAGCGTCTAATCTTTCTACAGGTAAGGATGTGAGAAAGCGTCTAATCTTTCTACAGGTAAGGATGTGAGAAAGCGTCTAATCTTTCTACAGGTAAGGATGTCAGAAAGTGTCTGTGGATTGAGAGGAGGGTGTCCAAGGTTTTTACTTACGTCAGCTTTCTCTCTTTACACTTTCCCCCTTCTTTCTCACTCCCTTCTTCACCCTACTCCCCCCTCTCTTGCATTCATTGCTACAGAATGTAGTAATTTTATGTCAAAATGCATATGAAATGAGATTTTGTTTTACTACAATGTAAAAACAATTCAAACTGAGCCATGTTGGTTTAAAAAACGGACTCTTCCAAATGAAAAATTGATCACAGCGTTACAGGAGAGGAGTGGGTTGCAAGGCTGTGTTGAGGTCAGAGTAGCAGTCAGTTAGAGGGTTCTATGCAGGATGATTAACAGAGCACCCTCTCCTTTCCACTCTTTTCCTATCCTATCCCCTCCACTCTTCTCCACTCCACTCTTATTCACTTCTCTCCTCTCCACTCCTCTCCACTCCTCTCCTCTCCACTCCTCTCCTCTCCACTCCTCTCCACTCCACTCCTCTCCTCTCCACTCCACTCCTCTCCTCTCCTCTCCACTCCTCTCCTCTCCACTCCTCTCCTCTCCTCTCCACTCCACTCCTCTCCACTCCTCTCCACTCCTCTCCACTCCTCTCCTCTCCACTCCACTCCTCTCCTCTCCACTCCTCTCCTCTCTACTCCTCTCCACTCCTCTCCTCTCCACTCCACTCCTCTCCACTCCACTCCACTCCTCTCCTCTCAACTCCACTCCTCTCCTCTCCACTCCTCTCCACTCCTCTCCTCTCCACTCCACTCCTCTCCACTCCACTCCTCTCCACTCCTCTCCACTCCTCTCCTCTCCACTCCACTCCTCTCCACTCCACTCCTCTCCACTCCTCTGCAGGTGTCACACCTGGTTTGGGTGATTTTCTGTGTTGGGACAACCTCCTGGTCTCTTAGCAATGAAGCTGACGGCCTCTATCTCTCTTTTTATTACTCTCTCATTCTCTCCCTTTCTCTCCCTTTCTCTCCCCTTCTCTCTCTTTCTCTCCCCTTCTCTCCCTTTCTCTCCCTTTCTCTCCCCTTCTGACTCCATCCAAGCCCAGCGATAAAGGGGATAATCCTGGTTGGTGTTTGCTACCTCCTCTTTGATTTGATTTGTTTCAAAGAAAGCTATATACAACACACACACACACAGAGAAACTAATACAACATTATTTTCCCACACTCAGCCTCTCTAATGGAAAGGATTCACCAGTGTAGGTAAACTGAAAAGGAAGGGAGAGAGAGCAATGGATAGAGAGTGTGAGAAAGAGATTTGAATAAATGAAAAAGGAAAAGGATGAAGTATGTATGAGGGAGGGAGAGAGAGAAAGCGAGATAAGTAGAGGGAGGGAGAAATAGATCAACCGTGTGCAAGAGAAGAGAGAAAAGGTGTGTGTGTGTGTGTGTGTGTGTGTGTCAGAGAGAGAGAACGAGAACGCATCACCAAAGGGGCTTACCAGTCTTTTTCCACTGAGCTGAAAGAAAAAATCCTTTCCAGAACTTATCCTCACCTACAATCTTGGATTACTCAGGGTATTCCTCACGTACTCTGACAAGACTCTGTAAGGCTGGCCACAAAATGATAACACACAGATTACACACCCACGCTAACACACACACCCACGTTAACACACACACCCACGCTAACACACACACACCCACAGTAACACACACACCCACGCTAACACACACACACCCACGTTAACACACACACCCACGCTAACACACACACACCCACAGTAATACACACACCCACGCTAACACACACCCACGCTAACACACACACCCACGCTAACACACACACCACGCTAACACACACACACCCACAGTAACACACACACACCCACGCTAACACACACACACCCACCCACGCTAACACACACACACCCACCCACGCTAACACACACACCCACGCTAACACACACCCACGCTAACACACACACCCACGCTAACACACATACCCACGCTAACACACACACACCCACGGTAACACACACACCCACGCTAACACACACACCCACGCTAACACACACACCCACGCTAACACACACACCCACGCTAACACACACACACACACACATACACACATATGCTACATATATGTGCGTATGTTCCTTGCTTGTAAGTGTTTAAGTGTGTGAATGAGGGCACAGTACTCAGTTCTCTGTATTTAGGATGCGTAGGAAGATAAAGACCACGCAAGGTCAGCTGGGTAATATGTAAATTAGGCAGATGAATCAGCCTATCAAAACGTAGGCCGTATGGTACAGAAGGTTACAGAAAGACCACACAAGAGTGTGTTCAGTAGATGTGTGCTGTATTGTTGGACTTTAGGACATGGTGTCTATGTTTGGATGCTGTGTTGTGTGTAGGTTGTGTGTCCTGAGCACTATGAAACTTTATTAAGGGCTCTGAGTACTATCCTATGATCTACAAATACCTCTAGTTCTTTAGTTACACATCCCATTGAAACAATGCATTTAATTAGGTATTTACTCAAGCATAACTTCCAGACACACAAGACCGGCGGTATTGTTATTAAAACACACACACACACACACACACAAAAACACAGTCTGGCTCCATGTCTGGGTTAGTCCCTATGTAAATGGAATGAATCTGTCACTGGGTGTACTTTCTTCTGGTTAATACCATAGAAATAGAATGACTCTATTTTACAAGTTGTTAGCTATCCCATAAAACCATAGTCGAAAACCACATACTTTCATCTTCCGTCCGTCCGTCTCGCAATGGAGCATTCAACTCTGTTGTGGACGGTCCCCATTCAAACGAATGACATCCGACGCTACTTAACAGAGTTCTCATGGCTAATGTGAATTGGGCACAATGCCTAAACTTAAGGGAATACACTACCGTTCCAAAGTTTGGGGTCACTTAGGAATGTCCTTGTTTTTGAAAGAAAAGCAACAACAAAAAATGTCCATTAAAATAACATAAAATTGATCAGAAATACAGTGTAGACATTGTTAATGTTGTAAATGACTATCGTAGCTGGAAACGGCAGATTTTTTCATGGAATATCTACATAGGCGTACAGAGGCCCATTATCAGCAACCATCACTCCTGTGTTCCAATGGCACATTGTGTTAGCTAATCCAAGGTTATAATTTTAAAAGGCTAATTAATCATTAGAAAACACTTTCGAAATTATGTTAGTGCAGCTGAAAACTGTTGTTCTATTTAAAGAAGCAATAAAACTGGCCTTCTTTAGACTAGTTGAGTATCTGGAGCATCAGCATTTGTGGGTTTGATTACAGGCTCAAAATGGCCAAAAACAAAGACCTTTCTTCTGAAACTCATCAGTCTATTCTTGTTCTGTGAAGGCTATTCCCTGTGAGAAATTGCCAAGAAACTGAAGATCTGGTACAACGCTGTGTACTACTCCCTTCACAGAACTGCGCAAACTGGCTCTAACCAGAATAGAAAGAGTGGGAGGCCCCGGTGCACAACTGAGCAAGAGGACAAGTACATTAGAGTGTCTAGTTTGAGAAACAGATGCCTCAAGTCCTCAACTGGCAGCTTCATTAAATAGTACCCGCAAAACACCAGTCTCAACATCAACAATGAAGAGGCGACTCCGGGATGCTGGCCTTCTAGGCAGAGTTGCAAAGAATAAGTCATATCTCAGACTGGCCAATAAAAAGAAAAGATTAAGATGGGCAAAATAACATAGACACTGGACAGAGGAACTCTGCCTAGAAGGCCACCATCTCGGAGTCGCCTCTTCACTGTTGATGTACCATTGGAACATAGGAGTGATGGTTGCGGATAATTGGCCTCTGTACATCTATGTAGATATTCCATTAAAAATCAGCAGTTTCCAGCTACAATAGTCATTTACAACATTAACAATGTCTATACTGTATTTCTGATCAATTTGATATTATTTTAATGGACAAAAAATGTGATTTTCTTTGTGACCCCAAACTTTTGAACAGTAGTGTATGTGTCAAACTCAATTCATCAATCAAGTACAAGGGAGGAGTGGGAGGACACTTGGCCCTCCGTGGAATAAGGTCACTAGTAAGGAACTCCCCTCACCTGCTTGTCTTAATTGAGAGGAAAAAACTAAAACCCACAGACACTTGGCCCTCCGTGGAATGAGTTTGACACCCTTGCTTTATGGCATAACTGTAGCGTGCCAATACAGGCCAATTGCCAATTGCTTTTGGTAACTTGGGCAGAAAATGTTGATCCACTGAGGCAAAAAGGACAATGTCAAAATTGAATTCAATAAGAGAAAAGCTGCGCAATGGAGAGAAAATGAATAGGAGGAGGGCCAGAACAGTAGCCTAGTGTTTGGGAAAGATTTGGTGAAGTGGTAAAAGAGGATGATAACTATGTTATGTGTGATGATTGCAAGACGCTATACAAATTAGACAGTCACAAGACGTGGACTTCAAAATGGCGCGTCTAAGTGAACTGTACTGTTCAGATGGGCTAAATGCTTCACTGAAAACCTCTCATATAGCTTATTATTAACTCCTACAGAATTAATTTCAGTAAAATTACTTCAACCACATAAAATATGTATCCAAGCTGAACTTTCTTGTCGTCGTTTTAACAGCTTTTAATTTCCTTAAAATTCGTCAAACTGATGTAATTTGGAAATTTTGGACGGAAAATATTTCCGTATTTTTATTTTTTGCGTTTTCTCCTCGCTCCTTAAACAGCTTTGCTGTGTGAGAGAAGCAGAGATGAAGGAGTAAACAAACTTTACCGATGTCAACTAGGTTGAAGCATTAATTGTAGTGATTTATGACATTCTTCTGGAGAGCAAGGTTTATGTGGTGTTCTAGGGCAACAAGTAATGACAGAAGAGAAGCTGCATGTATTTAATTATAGGCAAGTTGACTAACAAATAGCCTAGCAAAATGTCTGAAATTACAAGCAGAAACATATTCCTATCTAAAAAGGCCTGTCAAATTGTTCCGCCAGGTACGGGCCTTGCGGATGGGTTATTAGCAATTGCGGGCCTGTTCGGGTGAACAAACAGCTGACTCGCACATAACTAGCATGAGTGTCTTTGTGCATCATTACAGACATCACAGATTATGTTAGGTGTACCACCACCTCCCAGCACTCCCATCTCAGCCAGAGCAGACAGTCACAGAGAATCACATTCACCATCCACTACAGTAAATCAAATCACCCAGGGGCGCAACTTTCACTGGGGACAAGGGGTCATGGGGGGACAAAAATACAATTTCAGAATATGGGGGGGGGGGGGGGCACTTTCTGAAATTGCATTTTTGTCCCTCCTCAGTTTTATCATTGCAATGTGATACAATAAGCGGCAACGGTGTGCTTTCGGACAATGCGGACGCCTCCGAGTGGTTGTGTAGGCTGTTTGGAGTGTTCAGCCGGGTGGATTTAGGACCACGCAGACACCACAGAGCAGACTGTGAGCATAGTTCAGTGTATATGTTTTGCGCTCTTTCACCGAGCTTTAAAAGCAAGCAGCGCAGAAACTGGATACTCTTTAGTTGACTGATATAGCTGGCAAGGTAAAGTGTACAGTGCTGAACGGTAAAGTGTACAGGTACAGTGCTGAACTAGCATTGTAACTAGTGAGGTGAGTGAATAAGCTTGGTATCTTGAGGTGTGTGTGTGTGTGTGTGTGTGTGTGTGTGTGTGTGTGTGTGTGTGTGTGTGTGTGTGTGTGTGAGTGTGTGTGTGTCACTGTGCTGCACTCTCATTATCCAACTGTCAAATCACCCAAAAAACCCTGGCCTCTCCACGTGGGGAGACAGAGCTATAAATAAGATAACTCGGGTATAAAATAATGAATATACGTGGTTTTGTCTCTGCACATGTACGAATACAAGCACACACACACTCACACACATACACACTGTTCTTTCATTACTGCAGGGCCAACAGAAGCGGTCGCTTATGGCCCCCGGCCGCTAGGGGGTCACTGACCCCCCCCCCCCCCCAAAAAAACCTGTCATGGCCAAATTAGCAACCAGACATTCAAGGCACAAACCCAGGGTTCCCAAATTATTTAGTCACTCTCACTCAGATATCATATTAACATTCACAAGTCATGAAAAAAGCTGTACAACTGTTCAAACTTGCATTGCTTCATCTGTGCATCTCAGCAAAGGGCAGCTGCGGAAAACAGTAATGAGAAAAGAACAATGTAAAAGAGAGGATTAGTATTGATAGAAGTAGAGAGGGGAGGGAGGGAGGGAGAGAGAGAGAGAGAGAGAGAGAGATGACTGGCTCTTTTCAGAGGAAAAGTCAGGATGGAGAACCATTAGAAGTCAGCAATGAGTTGAGTGATTATGACACTGCTCTGAATTCCCTGTGTTCTGTTCAGACTTTGTTTTGCTCAGACTGTGTTCTGTTCAGACTGTGGAGTCTTGCTCGAGTAGTTACAGAAGTAGGGCAAATACTCTGCGGTCCAACTCCCAAATCATCGCAATTGGGTTGAGATCGGGTGATTGTGGAGGCCAGGTCATCTGATGCAGCACTCCATCACTCTCCTTCTTGGTCAAATAGCCCTTACACAGCCTGGAGGTGTGTTGGGTCATTGTCCTGTTGAAAAAAAAATGATAGTCCCACTAAGCGCAAACCAGATGGGATGGCGTATCGCTGCTGGTTAAGTGTGCCTTGAATTCTAAATAAATCACTGCCAGTGTCACCAGCAAGCTCCCCCACACCATCACACCTCCCCCTCCATGCTTCATAGTGAGAACTGCACATACAGAGACCATCTGTTCACCTACTCTGTGTCTCACAAAGTAACGGCGGTTGGAATCAAAAATCTCAAATTTCGACTCATCAAACCAAAGGACAGATTTCCACCAGTCTAATGTCCATTGCTCATGATTCTTGGCCCAAGCAAGTCTCTTCTTTTATTGGTGTCCTTTAGTAGTGGTTTCTTTGCAGCAATTCGACCATGACGGCCGGATTCACACAGTCTTCTCTGAACAGTTGATGTTGAGATGTGTCTGTTACTTGAACTGTGTGAACTTGCTTTCCTGTGTCGATCCTCATGAGAGCCAGTTTCATCATAGCGCCTGATGGTTTTTGCGACTGCACTTGAAGAAACTTTCAAAGTTTTTGACATTTTCTGAATTGACTGACCTTCATGTCTTAATATGGACAGGCGTGCCTGGCGCGAAAAACGAAAAACCTTAAAAATGCTATAATTTCAATTTCTCAAACATATGACTATTTTACACCATTTGAAAGATAAGACTCTCCTTTAACTAACCACATTGTCCGATTTCAAAAAGGCTTCACAGCGAAAGCAAAACATTAGATTATATCAGGAGAGTACCCAGCCAGAAATAATCACACACCCATTTTTCAAGCTAGCATATATGTCACAGAAACCAAAACCACAGCTAAATGCAGCACTAACCTTTGATGATCTTCATCAGATGACACTCCTAGGACATTATGTTATACAATACATGCATGTTTTGTTCAATCAAGTTCATATTTATATCAAAAAACAGCTTTTTACATTAGCATGTTTTGTTCAGAACTAGCATACCCACTGAAAACTTCCGGTGAATTTACTAAATTACTCACGATAAACGTTGACAAAAAACATAATAATTATTTTAAGAATTATAGATACAGAACTCCTTTATGCAATCGCGGTGTCCGATTTTAAAATAGCTTTTCGGTGAAAGCACATTTTGCAATATTCTGAGTATGTAGCCCGCCATCACGGCTAGCTATTTTGACACCCACCAAGTTTGGCACTCACCAAACTCAGATTTACTATGAGAAAAATTGGATTACCTTTGCTGTTCTTCGTCAGAATGCACTCCCAGGACTTCTACTTCAACAACCAATGCTGTTTTGGTTCGAAATAATCCATAGTTATATACAAATAGCTCCGTTTTGTTCGTGCGTTCCAATCACTATCCGAAGGGTGATGCGCCGGCGCGTTTCGTGACAAAAAAATTCAAAATATTCCATTACCGTACTTCAAAGCATGTCAAACGCTGTTTAAAATCAATTTTTATGCGATTTTTCTCGCTAAATAGCGATAATATTCCAACCGGGAGATGTTGTATCCGTTCAAACACTGAAAGAAAAACATGGAGTCGTCACATGCATGCGCGCACCAGTGCCATTGTCCTCAGAAGGACCACTCACCAAAACCCCTGCTGTTTTTCGCCCAGAGACTGCAGAGCTATCATTCCACGTTCTGGTGCCTTCCTAGAGCCAATGATAGCCTTAGAAAATGTCATGTTACAGCAGAGATCCTGTATTTTCGATAAAGAGGCTATAGAAGGACAAGAAATGGTCAGACAGGGCACTTCCCATATAGAATCTTCTCAGGTTTTGGCCTGCCATATGAGTTCTGTTATACTCACAGACACCATTCAAACAGTTTTAGAAACTTTAGGGTGTTTAGTTGGCCATGCTGAGGATGTTGGACTAGTTGGTCATGCTGGGGATGTTGGTCTGGTTGGCCATGCTGGGGATGTTGGTCTAGTTGGTCATGATGGGGATGTTGGTCTAGTTGGCCATGCGGGGGATGTTGGTCTGGTTTTCCATGATGGGGATGTTGGTCTAGTTGGTCATGATGGGGATGTTGGTCTAGTTGGTCATGATGGAGGGATGTTGGTCTGGTTGGCCATGCTGGGGATGTTGGTCTAGTTGGTCATGATGGGGATGTTGGTCTAGTTGGCCATGCGGGGGATGTTGGTCTAGTTGGTCATGATGGGGATGTTGGTCTAGTTGGTCATGATGGGGATGTTGGACTAGTTGGTCATGCTGGGGATGTTGGTCTGGTTGGCCATGCTGGGGATGTTGGTCTAGTTGGTCATGATGGGGATGTTGGTCTAGTTGGCCATGCGGGGGATGTTGGTCTAGTTGGTCATGATGGGGATGTTGGTCTGGTTGGTCATGATGGAGGGATGTTGGTCTAGTTGGTCATGCTGGGGATGTTGGACTAGTTGGTGATGATGGGGATGTTGGTCTAGTTGGTCATGATGGGGATGTTGGTCTGGTTGGTCATGATGGAGGGATGTTGGTCTAGTTGGTCATGCTGGGGATGTTGGACTAGTTGGTGATGATGGGGATGTTGGACTAGTTGGCCATGCTGGGGATGTTGAACTAGTTGGTCATGATAGGGATGTTGGTCATGATGGGGATGTTGGTCTAGTTGGTCATGATGGGGATGTTGGTCTGGTTGGACATGATGGAGGGATGTTGGTCTGGTTGGCCATGCTGGGGATGTTGGTCTGGTTGGACATGATGGGGATGTTGATTTAGTTGGCCATGCTGGGGATGTTGGTCTAGTTGGCCATGCTGGAGGGATGTTGATTTAGTTGGCCATGCTGGGGATGTTGGTCTAGTTGGTCACGCTGGGGATGTTGGTCTAGTTGGTCATGCTGGGCATGTTGGTCTAGTTGGACGTGTTGTGTCCCTGTACGGTCACATTAGCATCCAGAGCCCTGACAGAACCTAGACAGGAGATGACAGAACATCAAACGGACTTTTTTTTCTCTCTCTCTCTCTCTCTCTCTCTCACACACACACACAGTGCAATTTAACAGAGTGCTCTCCCTTCCTCTCCACAGGCAATCACAAACAGCTTGGTGTCCATTAACGACCTCTTCTTCTATATAGACAGTATATAATGTGTTATCATAAGTACTGTATGTGTGATTCTACCCTCCACGAACAGTCTCACACTCTGAGATCATCATCAGCAGTCGACAACACAGCGCATTACAGCCTGTTACATCAGCAGACGCACACAAACACACATTAACAGACTCACATTCCGCTTCACACACACAGATACACAAACGCACACACAGACATGACCCACACACACACACACACCGCCGCATGATCCAGGGGAGAGCTAGTTCAGAGTTACGGTTTGGAACATAAATTATATGAAGTATGAATACTGAACGCAGAACACAGCAACAGCAGTAGATTGAATTATCTTTCCTCTAGCTACAGTAACTGCGTCATGCCTCCAAAACGATATGGCCACTCTAGATACGTTTTTGTATTTTGCTGTTTGTGATTTAAACACTTTCATAAGATATTGCGAAGGTTGCACTAGAAGGGCAAAGGGTAATCTGTTCCTAATAATCAAGCTTATCCTTTTTCCTTCCCTCCTCTTCTAAAGATTCATTATGGATTTCTGCCTGGTTGTCTTCTAGTGCCGTTATATCTCCCCTGTCCTTCTATCTGCTTTCTCCTCTGGCTCTCTTACCCCCTCTCCCCTCCCCCCCTGCCCCCCCTCTCCCCTGCCCCCCCCCTCTCCCCCTGCCTCCCCCTCTCCCCCTGCCTCCCCCGTCCCCTCTCCCCCTCTCCCCATCTCCCCCTGCCCCCCCCCTCTCCCCCTGCCTCCCCCTCTCCCCCTGCCTCCCCGTCCCCTCTCCCCTCTCCCCCTCTCCCCCTCTCCCCCTGCCTCCCCCCTCCCCTCCCCTCCCTCCCCCGGTCCCCCCGGCTCCCCTTCTCCCCCTGCCGCCCTCTCCCCCGTCTCCCCCTGCCTCCCCCTCTCACAGTGAAACAATTCAAACAACAACTATTCTCCCATGGCGTTCCCTCGTTTATCTGCTTTTCACAGACCTCCTGCTCTCACCTTCAATGGGATTGATTGTGCGCTCACACACACATGCACGAACACATACACACACTCACACAATGCGTCATCCCAAAGGGGAGGGGAGCAGAACAAAACACGAGTGGGAATATTTGAACTAACGGTGGGGGGTGAGGAGGGTGTGAGAAGGGGGAGAGGAAGGGAGGAGGTAGGGGGAAGGAAATGTATCATTCAGCTGTTAAAACATGCCGTTGGCACTGCTTGCAGGTCACCTGGCTGCTTGTAGGTCACCTGACTGCTTGTATATCACCTGACTGCTTGTACACTTTGCTGCTTGTAGGTCACCTGACTGGTTGTAGGTCACCTGGCTGGTTGTAGGTCACCTGGCTGCTTGTAGGTCACCTGACTGCTTGTAGGTCACCTGACTGCTTGTAGGTCACCTGACTGCTTGTATATCACCTGACTACTTGTACACTTTGCTGCTTGTAGGTCACCTGACTGCTTGTAGGTCACCTGGCTTCTTTTAGGTCACCTGAATGCTTGTAGATCACCTGACTGCTTGTAGGTCACCTGGACGCCAGGATAGAGACTGGAGATACATACTAAACAAACTTTCCCTGTGGGATGAATAAGGACGTACCTCCATTTCATTCTAAAGGACTGTGTCTGAGTTTCTGAGTGTCTGACTGTCTGAGTGTGTGTATGTGTCTACTTGTGTCAATGAAAGTCTTTGACTCAAGATGTCAAACTAGCCCTCTGGATGTTTGTGGTAAACTAAACAAATTTACAGTCTGAGATTAACTTTTCATCTCTTTACTTTCCTTCAATCTTTGATCTCTCTGCATCATCATGACCAAAGTGATAGATAATGTGCTTATTCACAATTAACTGTTAGTATTCTTTGGGGATGTTGTTCATCTGACCGTTGTCTTTGGATAAGACGAGTACTCAGAGTACTCAGCAGTTCACTACAGCCTTCAAATCCACACGGACGTAGCTCATTAAATATACCACAGTATACATATGTAATTCATGTAATAACACGTGAGGTGAATCCATACTGTGGGGATGAAATTCATTTCAGACATAGACATCTTCTATAGTGGAAGCACATGATGTGACCTGATTCTAAAATCACTAACATACATTGCAGAGACTGTGCTTGATTACTCTGGCCTGTAAACTCTGCGATCATCCCTGTGGAATTGCATTTTTTTTTTCATTATTTAAAAATGTCATTGTTTTTGATCTGTCTTTAACATTGCTACTGTTTCAATTGTTAAAATGTATGATGTTTTAATTGCTTAATTTCATTATTATTATGATGTTGATTGCTTATAGCAGGGGTTCCCAAATGTTTGGGCCTGCGACCCCATTTTGATATAAACATTCTTTAATGACCCCACCATGTAAAAAAAGTGATCAACGGCCAATGTTTACTTTTTTTAATTAGGGCTATGACAGTCTATTACAAATCAGTCTGATAGTATTTTCTTTCACAATATTTTATTCTGAAATGGTTTGAAGTGACTGAAATGCATCAGAAAGGTTTTGCAAAGTTGAGAAGATCTGAAGATCGTCAGGCAATAATGTTGTATGATCTTCTGTGTAGAAAAGAACGTCATCATTGATGATGTTCTTTTCCCCCCAGTCTTAGTGCCTAGTATTGTCCACACGGTCCAACCTGCTTGTGGGCATAGTAGAGGGAAACAGTATGTATGTGTTCCTGAGAGTCTTATCTTTCAGTGATGGGGTCATAATATTTTATCTTAAACCGTTCAAAAGATAGAGCCACATTTGTAGGAAGAAAACAGAAACTGCTCTGTTTATTACAACCTCCTCTAGCGGCTACTAGAGGTTACTGACGTTACCCCGGTTTTATGAACCAAACACACATGTTCTCTTTTCTCCCAATTTTAAAATCAGGCGACCCCTAGTTTTGGAAACCCTGGCTTCGAAGGCACAGTTCCTAGGCCAGATAAGTGTAACTCCTGTTGGAACTGGTAAGGTTGTGGTAGATATAATACTCCTCTTTCCTTACTGCTAGCAAGTTACCCAGTTATCTGTCTAACTCCAGTCAGTTTATTTACCTTCTGTTCATGGATTCATTTCCAGTGTTTGTGTTTGTCTTGTGTTTGGTGCCACTTCTCGGAGCTCTGCAGACGTGAGCGTAATCACCTGCAGTTGATTGAGAAGCACGCTCTTCTTTTCCCGCGGAACAGCCCTACATGTTGAGGCAATGGTTTTGCCCAAGTAGTGGCTCAAGCAGGGCCGTAGCTACGTACAGTATTAGGACATCGAGCTCCAGACCTCAGTGATTTATATAAAAATAAATAAATCAATTGGGGACCTAAGTCAGGGTCTCAATTTACTTTTGGGAGTTAGAATACACAAGGTGCAGTTTTGCGAACTGGTGGCAGCAGTTTTCCTCTTGTTTGAATTGGGGTATTTAGAATATTATATAGTTAGAAAACATTGAACAGAACCAGGCTGTCAATAACTACATTTAGAAGAAAAAAATCAGATAGAACCTTATAGTCCCAAGCTTTGAATTCACAGAGCATGGGAACACCTGCTTTTTGCATGACGTAGACTGACCAGGTGAAAGCTTTGATCCCTTATTGACGTAATCTTTTAAATCCACTTCAATCAGTGATGATGAAGGGGAGGAGACAGGTTAAAGGATTTTAAGCCTTGAGACAATTGAGACATGGATTGTGTATGTGTGCCATTCACATGGTGAATGGACAAGGCAAAATATTTAAGTGCCTTTGAACGGGTATGGTAGTAGGTGCCAGGCACACCAGTTTGAGTGTGTCAAGAACTGCAACACTGCTGGGTTTTTCACACTCAACATTTTCCAGTGTGTATCAAGAATGGTTCACCACCCAGAATGGTCCACCACTCCACAACTTGGAGTCAACATGGGCCTGCATCCCTGTGGAACGCATGCCCCAACGAATTGACGCTGTTCTGAGGGCAAAAGTGGGTGCAACTCAATATGTTTTGTACACTCAGTGCATTCCGAAAGTATTCAGACCTGTCACGTGTCGAAAGGGACAGACCAAAACGCAGCGTGTTGAGTGCTCATCTTTTATTTACGTGTAAAGTGAACACTTAAACAAAATAACAAAACGACAATCGACAGTTCCGTAAGGTAGCATAGACTATACGAAAAACAACCACCCACAAACCCAAAGGAAAAAACAGGCTGCCTAAGTATGGCTTCCAATCAGAGACAACAAAAGACACCTGCCTCTGATTGGAAACCATACTCGGCCACACATAGAAAATTAACATAGAAAATGAAAACTAGAACAAATCCCCACGAAACAAACCAACCACAAAACACACCAAAACAACACCCCCTGCCACGCCCTGACCATACTACAATGACAAATGACCCCTTTTACTGGCCAGGACGTGAAAAGACCCCTTGACTTTTTCCACATATTTTATGTTACAGCCTTTTTCTAAAATTGGTTACATTGTTTTTTTCCTTCTTCAATCTCCACACAATATCCCATAATGACAAAGCAAAAACAGGTTTTTAGAAGTTGTTGCACATTTATAAAAAAAAAAAAATCGTATTTATTTAAGTATTCAGACCTTTTACTCAGTAATGTGCTGAAGCACATTTGGCAGCGATTGCAGCCTAGAGTCTTCTTGGGTATGACGCTACAAGCTTTGCACACCTGTATTTGGGTAATTTCTACCATTCCTCTCTGCAGAACCTCTCAAGCTCTGTCAGGTTGGATTGGGAGCCTTGCTGCACAGCTATTTTCAGGTCTCTATAGAGATGTTCAATCGGGTTCAAGTCCGGGCTCTGGTTGGGCCACTCAAGGACATTCAGAGACTTGACCCGAAGCCAATCCTGCGTTGTATTGGCTGTGTGCTTAAGGTCGTTGTCCTGTTGAAAGGTGAACCTTCGCCCAAGTCTGAGGTCCTGAGCAATAGGGAACAGGTTTTCATCAAGGATCTCCCTGTACTTTGCTCCGTTCATCTTTGCATGAAAAACATGCCCACAACATGATGCTGCCACCACCATGCTTCATCGTAGGGATGGTGCCAGGTTTCCTCCAGACGTGACGCTTGGCATTCAGACCAATGAGTTCAATCTTGGTTTCATCAGACCAGAGAATCTTGTTTCTCATGGCCTGAGAATCTTTAGTTGCCTTTTAGCAAACTCCAAGCGGGCTGTCATGTTCCTTTGACTGAGGAGTGGCTTCCGTCTGGCCACTCTACCATAAAGGCCTGATTGTGGAGTGCTGCAGAGATGGTTGTCCTTCTGCAAGGTTCTCCCATCTCCACAGAGGAACTCTAGAGCTCTGTCAGAGTGACCATCGGGTTCTTGGTTACCTCCCTGACCAAGGCCCTTCTCCCCTGATTGCTCAGTTAGGCTGGGCGGCCAGCTATAGGAAGTCTTGGTGGTTCCAAACTTCTTCCATTTATGAATGATGGAGGCCACTGTGTTCTTGGGGACCTTCAATGCTGCAAAAATGTTTTGGTACCCTTCCCCAGATATGTGCCTCGACACAATCCTATCTCGAAGCTCTTCGGGTAATTCCTTCGACCTCATGGCTTGGTTTTGCTCTGACATGCACTGTCAGCTGTGGGACCTTTAAATAGACAGGTATGTGCCATTCCAAATCATGTCCAATCAATTGAATTTACCTGGTCAGTCTATGTCAGTATATATAGTATGATTCCTAGCGGAGCTAACGTTAGCTGAGTTTTGAGTTTAGCTTACCAGCTGAGTGTATTCCCATTACGCTCCATCAGTTCCAGAATAAGTATTTTATTTATTTTTTATAACATAGTGTACCTATTAAATAATTACGATTTGTTTAGTCCCTGAATTCTTATATCACATCTTTCTTTGTTTATTTTTTTTGAGGGATATAATATTTGCCTGTTCTAAATGCTGAGCTAAGAAGAGAATGTTGAACCAAAATTTGAAGTGTCTTTAATCTATCCACTCAGCTACGCAAACTACCCAAATTATGACTAAAGATGAGGGAAGTAGAATACTTAAATATCTTAAATCCTCTGAAATGCTATTGCAGTCATGCAGTTGATATAGTCAAATAACCGCTACATTACTGTTACCCTCAGCTCCTATGAAGTGTTTTTTGTTTTATTTAGAGCCTAATTGAATTGTAAAGAGCTCTAGCATGTACATTGTAATGAAATTAAGCCCCACTCTGCTTCATGAGAGCAATTCGTTTTCATAATCCACAGCCAGGGTATCACACTGTGTTTGTTTATGAGTTTAGGTTATAATCAATAGAGCTCATGTTGCTACTGAATCAATGCACTTGAAAGGCTTGGCTTAGGATGGGATGGAATGGGATGGCTCACTGCTTCTGGGGCTCTCCACTTAAATGTATTTTGTCAAGTGGTGAATATATGACTACAACTTTATTATTGATAATGACTTGAAATGTGTAATTTGCCATTTGAGAGAGAGAGAGAGAGAGAGTGCTGGCTGGCATGAGAGAACGCTTTCTGTAGTGTATAAATCCATGAACACACCTCAGAGGGGACCCTGGCACACACACACAATGTTTGATATTATCCTTTTAACTCAAATGGAAAATGTAATGCAAAACTTTTCTTACAAACGGATGGTGAATTTCAATAACCTGCGCCATCGGATTTGACTCTCAAACCTCATGTCCTGACCACTCCATGCTTTTAAGCAGGTTAGCATTTCTCGTCATGAATCTTGTTCTGGAGGCAGCTCTGCAGAGTGGTCAGAAGCTGGAAGAGCCACAAAGTCATAAAATCAGATTATAAACCTAACCTTAACTCTAACCCCAACCTTAACCACACTGCTAACCCTAATGCTTAACCCTAACCTTAAATGAAAAGAGAAAATGTTTATTTTCATGAATTTTGTACAATATTGCTAATTTTGACTTTGAAGCTGGCCTAATGGGAAATTTCTCAGTTCTGCCTCCAGGTCAAGACTCATGACAATAAACATCAGCTTGCCTGGATAACAGCAGAGGAGTACAGTAGATCACACAACAGAGCATGACATATGTTTACGGATCCTGGGAGACTGTATTCCTACTCCATACTCCTAACCCTACACTCCTAACCCTCCCAACTAGAGGTGTTGTGGTGACCATATTACCGCCACACCAGCAGTCATGATTCAGTAAAATCCCACATGATGATTGAGTCATGGTATTCTCCTGCTACAGCAGATGCTCTGTAGGCTACATTAATGGTGCTGATGCATTGGTAGCACCCAACTATCTAATGACCACAGGTCCTAATGTCCTGGTACTGAGCCCTCTGTTGACCCTCCATCAGGTCCTAATGTCCTGGTACTGAGCCCTCTGTTGACCCTCCATCAGGTCCTAATGTCCTGGTACTGAGCCCTCTGTTGACCCTCCATCAGGTCCTAATGTCCTGGTACTGAGCCCTCTGTTGACCCTCCATCAGGTCCTAATGTCCTGGTACTGAGCCCTCTGTTGACCCTCCATCAGGTCCTAATGTCCTGGTACTGAGCCCTCTGTTGACCCTCCATCAGGTCCTAATGTCCTGGTACTGAGCCCTCTGTTGACCCTCCATCAGGTCCTAATGTCCTGGTACTGAGCCCTCTGTTGACCCTCCATCAGGTCCTAATGGCCTGGTACTCAGCCCTCTGTTGCCCCTCCATCAGGTCCTAATGTCCTGGTACTCAGCCCTCTGTTGCCCCTCCATCAGGTCCTAATGGCCTGGTACTTATGGTTCGATTGTTCCTCCATCAGGTCCTAATGTCCTGGTACTGAGCCCTCTGTTGCGCCTCCATCAGGTCCTAATGTCCTGGTACTCAGGGCTCTGTTGTCCTTCCATCAGGTCCTAATGTCCTGGTACTGAGCCCTCTGTTGACCCTACATCAGGTCCCAATGTCCTGGTACTGAGCCCTCTGTTGTCCTTCCATCAGGTCCTAATGATCTGGCACTTACGGTTCTATTGTTCCTCCATCCGGTCCTAATGGTCTGGTACTCAGGGCTCTATTGTCCCTCCATCAGGTCCTAATGGTCTGGTACTTACGGTTCTATTGTTCCTCCATCCGGTCCTAATGGTCTGGTACTCAGGGCTCTATTGTTCCTCCATCCGGTCCTAATTGTCTGGTACTCAGGGCTCTATTGTCCCTCCATCAGGTCCTAATGGTCTGGTACTTACGGTTCTATTGTTTCTCCATCCGGTCCTAATGGTCTGGTCCCAGGACTCTGTTGACCCTCTAACCACTCTGACATTAATGGAAATGCAATAGAAAATCACATCAAACACTTATCATCAAAACAGTATCGAGCTTTTAAAACTCACTATTAGGCTTCATTGTTTGACCTCACTGTGATCGGTTAGTTTGAAATAAGAAGTTCAATAACAGGTTGAAACTGAGAAGAAAACATGTTCTTTGTGGATCTTGTATCAAAGCCAAACATTGAAATGAACTTTCTAAGGTGCTGTCACGACTTCCACCGAAGTCGGTCCCTCTCCTTGTTCGGGCGACGTTTGGCGGTCGACGTCACCGGTCTTCTAGCCATCACCGATCCACCTTTCATTTTCCATTTGTTTTGTTTTGTCTTCCCACACACCTGGTTTCAATCCCATCAATTACATGTTGTGTATTTAACCCTCTGTTCCCCCCATGTCCTTGTCTGGTATTGTTTATTGTAAGTGCTTGTGCACGTTATGTCTGGTGTGCGTCAGGTTATGTACCCATTTATTGATTGTTCTGTTTTCCGGTGGGTTTTTATTATTAAGTCTTTAAATTAAGAGTAGTCTGATGGGTGAGAACAGTATCACTTGATAAGAGAACAGCATTCACAACTGAAGTTACCAAATAACTCGAAATCTAACCTAATATACATGTATGTATCTTGTATGCGTGGAGGCCTGGAGATTCCAAACATGTTTATGTTAATTAACGGTCAATTACAGTGAGACCGGCAGTCATTTGCGTGTCAGTTACCGGCTGACAAAATGACATGATCCCCCACAGCCCTAACCCTAGCCAGACGCTCCTAACACTATCCAGACACTCCTAACCCTATCCAGACACTCCTAATCATAACTAGACCCTCCTAACACTATCCAGACACTCCTAACCCTAACCAGACACTCCTAACCCTATCCAGACCCTCCTAACACTATCCAGACACTCATAATCATAACCAGACACTCCTAACACTATCCAGACACTCCTAACCCTAACCAGACACTCCTAACCCTATCCAGACACTCCTAACACTATCCAGACACTCCTAACCCTATCCAGACACTCCTAACCCTATCCAGACACTCCTAACACTATCCAGACACTCCTAACCCTAACCAGACACTCCGAACCCTAACCAGACACTCCTAACCCTATCCAGACCCTCCTAACCATAACCAGACCCTCCTAACCCTAACCAGACACTCCTAACACTATCCAGGCACTCCTAACCCTATCCAGACACTCCTAACCCTAACCAGATTCTCCTAACCCTAACCAGACACTCCTAACACTATCCAGACACTCCTAACCCTATCCAGACACTCCTAACCCTAACCAGACACTCCTAACCCTATCCAGACACTCCTAACCCTATCCAGACACTCCTAACCCTAGCCAGACACTCCTAACACTATCCAGGCACTCCTAACCCTAACCAGACACTCCTAACCCTATCCAGACCCTCCTAACCATAACCAGACCCTCCTAACCCTAACCAGACACTCCTAAGCCTAACTAGACACTCCTAACCCTAACCAGACACTTCTAACCCTATCCATGACTGGTGCTTTTCAGAAGTCTGTTGAAGAACACTTGTGGAGAACACATTATTGTGATATTATATTATATAACTTATATTGTAATCATCAGGGTTGGTAAGGCATTGAAGTCATACGTGGCTCTATAGGGGTAATGTTCGAGAAATCTTCAGCCCCCCTCCCCTCCCCATCCCTCTCTCTCCCTCTGTTTCTGGGGCTCTATCCCTCTCGCTCTCCCTTTCCCTTTCCCCAGTCCTCCTATGCATCACCCCTCTTTCTCTCTATCCCCCTCTCCCTCTCTCCACCCCCCCCCCCCACCTCCCCCTCCTCTCCCTCCCTCTCTCCCTCTCTCTTTTCGTCCGCAGTGGGATCATTATGGCTGTTTGATGTGTAAGTGGAGGGACCAGCAGCAGGAAGGTTTATCTCTCCAGGCAGAGGGCTGACTGGCACTCTGCCCAACTCTAACACCCCTACACACACACACACACACACACACACACACACACACACACACACACACACACACACACACACACACACACACACACACACACACACACACACACACACACACACACACACACACATACACACAGCTTTTCCTTTGCGTACCTGCCCAAGCACCGGGCTAAACCTAGTCTCACGTGTGTGTGTTTTTCATCATCTATCAGTGATAGCTAAGGACAGACTCCAGACAAACACTGTAACATTTGTCCTAGTTTCAAGAGCTTTTTGGAATTCTTCTATTTTTCATCCTCTTTTGTACTTTTTGTCTTTGGAGTGAATTCCCCTGGCAAAAGAGCTTCACGAACGGACGTCATTCAGCTGTTTAGGTGTGAGAGAGTCAGCTTGCATCTTTGCTCATTGTTCCCAAAAATATCTTATTGGAGATTACTTTTCTCCCTTCAAATTTCTACCCTCTCTCTCTCGTTCTCTCACTCTCTCTCACTCTCTTGCTCTCATTCTCTGGTGTTGGTTGTGTGAGGGTGCTGTGGATGAGGAGGGTTTTCTGTGGGTGGTGAAGGTTTTCTGTCCCTTTTTCTGTCAATTCATTTTTTATTTCTTTATCTTTTTCCACCAGCATGATTTAGGCTAAGTGATTTATTTTAATGGTTACATAGCCTACATTCTTGGGTGAGTTAGTCTCTTAGGTGGCATTTGTTTGGTAGCAGTGGGGATGGCACCTCACGTGGAGAAACCGTCCATGTCTCTCTGCCATGGAGGATGTTCTCTTCGCTGTGGGAGAACAGGTTTGCTATGGAAATCGAATAACTGCTTTGCGAATGACTAAAGCAGTGGCTGTGTTTCTGAAAGAGGAGCGTACTGGTTGAGACAGGTGTTACTCTAAATGATGTGTTCTTTGCAAATCATGCCACTTTTCTCCCCAGCTACGAGGGTTACTATATCCATTCTGCCACTATTAATTCCCAATGGCGACCTGATGCGAAAGCTCACATGTTACCGGAAATTCGCCAGCCCAATGAGAGATTTATTACTTGTATGTAAAAATACAATGTTGAAAGATGTTACTGATTGTAGAAGGCAGGTTTTCATGTTTTTATATTCACCAACAAAAACTTTAGACATTTTGTATTTTATTTAATTGTATTTAACCTTTATTTAATGAGGCAAGTCAGTAAAGAACAAATTCTTATTTACAATGACGGCCTACCAAAAGGCAAAAGGCCTCCTGCGGGGACAGGGGCTTGGATAAAAAAAAATACAAATAAATTAAATAAAAATATAGGACAAAGCACACATCACGACAAGAGAGACAACACAATACTACATAAAAAGAGACCTAAGACAACAACATAGCATGGCAGGAACACATGACAACACAGCATGGTAGCAACACAACATGACAACAACATGGTAGCAACACAACATGGCAGCAGCACAACATGGTAGCAGCACAAAACAGGGTACAAACATTATTGGGCACAGACAACAGCACAAAGATCAAGAAGGTAGAGATAACAATACATCAATACATGTATTAGGTGAGGTATGAAGGGAAAGCCTACATGGTTTATGCGACCACAGGTAGTCTGAAATGTTTTGATTGTGGGGAAATGGGAAGCGGCAGGCATGAACGCACAGGGGGCAGGGCGAGCAGGGCACTGATGGATCCTCTGTCGTGTCTGGCTCCAGATCTGAGAGTGGGCCGGGGAATTCGGGGCAGCCCTGGCCTCCACCCCAGGTCCAGACTCAACCCCAAACATTGGAATTTGAAGATCCGTCACTCATACTGTTGATGGTAATGTTAACTTCTATGGGCTAGATGGGACGCTAGTGAAATATCAGGGCGGAAAATTCAAAAACAACAAAATGTCATAATTCAACTTTCTCAAACATACAACTATTTTACACCATTTTAAAGATAAACTTCTTGTTAATCTAACCACATTGTCCGATTTCAAAAAGGCTTTACAGCGAAAGCAAAACATTAGATTATGTTAGGAGAGTACATAGACAAAAATAATCACACAGCCATTTTCCAAGCAAGGACATGTGTCAATAAAACCCAAAACACAGCTAAATGAAGCACTAACCTTTGATGATCTTCATCAGATGACACTCCTAGGACATTATGTTACACAATACATGTATGTTTTGTTCAATAAAGTTCATATATATATCCAAAAACAGCATTTTACATTGGCGCGTGATGTTCAGAAAATGTATTCCCACCAAAACGACCGGTTATTGTGCACATCAATTTACAAAAATGCTCATCATAAACGTTGACAAAATACATAACAATTATTTTAAGAATTATAGATAGACTACCCCTGGATGCAACCGCTGTGTCAGATTTTAAAATAGCTTTACGGAGAAAGCACATTTTTCAATATTCTGAGTACATAGCTCAGCCATCACGGCGAGCTATTCAGACACCCGCCAAGTTCGGGGCAACCTAAACTCAGAATTAGTATTAGAAATATTCTCTTACCTTTGCTGGTTATATAGGCTTGATTTAAACTTTGTTTTCTGGATCCTACATATAACCACAGTTTTGTCGGTACAAAACAGAGTTACTCACTCCCCATGCATCCTGTCAGTACGTGCATGCGCCTCAGAGTCTGTTCTGGGGTGTCTGTTCTGTGGGGAGAACAGGCTGGTAGGGTTGTTTTCTGTCCTGGACTGCTGGTCTACAGGCCTAGGGTTGGGGCTGACTCTGAACCTATACATTGGAGGGCCTAGGTATAGCGTAGCCAACAGATGAAGGTATGAAGATGAATTACCTGTTGGGGCAGGCAGAAATGGCAATGTGGAAGACCAGAAAACATGCAGGGGGTGCGGTGTATGGACCCCAGAGCTGTGTTGCTGGGGCTGGTGTGGGCTCAGCTAGAACTGGAGCATGTACATGGGGGGGGGCTGGTGAACCGTCTGGGGGACTTTGTGGGGGTGTGGGGAGTCAGGGGGGCTGGTGAACCGTCTGGGGGACTTTGTGGGGGTGTGGGGAGTCAGGGGCTCTGGTGAACCATCTGGGGGACTTTGTGGGGGTGTGGGGAGTCAGGGGGGCTGGTGAACCGTCTGTGGGACTTTGTGTGGGTGTGGGGAGTCAGGGGCTCTGGTGAACCATCTGGGGGACTTTGTGGGGGTGTGGGGAGTCAGGGGGGCTGGTGAACCGTCTGTGGGACTTTGTGTGGGTGTTGGGAGTCAGGGGGGCTGGTGAACCGTCTGGGGGACTTTGTGGGGGTGTGGGGAGTCAGGGGGGCTGGTGAACCGTCTGGGGGACTTTGTGGGGGGGTGGGGAGTCAGGGGGGCTGGTGAACCGTCTGGGGGACTTTGTGGGGGTGTGGGGAGTCAGGGGGGCTGGTGAACCGTCTGGGGGACTTTGGGGGGGTGTGGGGAGTCAGGGGGCTGGTGAACCATCTGGGGGACTTTGTAGGGGAGTGGGGAGTCAGAGGGGCTGGTGAACCGTCTGGGGGACTTTGTGGGGGTGTGGGGAGTCAGGGGGGCTGGTGAACCGTCTGGGGGACTTTGTGGGGGTGTGGGGAGTCAGGGGGGCTGGTGAACCGTCTGGGGGACTTTGTGGGGGTGTGGGGAGTCAGGGGGCTGGTGAACCATCTGGGGGACTTTGTAGGGGAGTGGGGAGTCAGAGGGGCTGGTGAACCGTCTGGGGGACTTTGTGGGGGTGTGGGGAGTCAGGGGGGCTGGTGAACCGTCTGTGGGACTTTGTGGGGGTGTGGGGAGTCAGGGGGGCTGGTAAACCGTCTGGGGGACTTTGTGGGGGTGTGGGGAGTCAGGGGGGCTGGTGAACCGTCTGGGGGACTTTGTGGGGGTGTAGGGAGTCAGGGGGGCTGGTGAACCGTCTGGGGGACTTTGTGGGGGTGTGGGGAGTCAGGGGGCTGGTGAACCGTCTGTGGGACTTTGTGGGGGTGTGGGGAGTCAGGGGGCTGGTGAACCGTCTGGGGGACTTTGTGGGGTGTGGGGAGTCAGAGGGGCTGGTGAACCGTCTGGGGGACTTTGTGGGGGTGTGGGGAGTCAGGGGGGCTGGTGAACCGTCTGGGGGACTTTGTGGGGGTGTGGGGAGTCAGGGGGGCTGGTGAACCGTCTGGGGGACTTTGTGGGGGTGTGGGGAGTCAGGGGGGCTGGTGAACCGTCTGGGGGACTTTGTGGGGGTGTAGGGAGTCAGGGGGCTGGTGAACCGTCTGTGGGACTTTGTGGGGGGGGTGGGGAGTCAGGGGGGCTGGTGAACCGTCTGGGGGACTTTGTGGGGGTGTGGGGAGTCAGGGGGGCTGGTGAACCGTCTGGGGGACTTTGTGGGGGTGTGGGGAGTCAGGGGGCTGGTGAACCATCTGGGGGACTTTGTAGGGGAGTGGGGAGTCAGAGGGGCTGGTGAACCGTCTGGGGGACTTTGTGGGGGTGTGGGGAGTCAGGGGGGCTGGTGAACCGTCTGGGGGACTTTGTGGGGGTGTGGGGAGTCAGGGGGCTGGTGAACCGTCTGGGGGACTTTGTGGGGAGTCAGAGGGGCTGGTGAACCGTCTGGGGGACTTTGTGGGGGTGTGGGGAGTCAGGGGGCTGGTGAACCGTCTGGGGGACTTTGTGGGGAGTCAGGGGGGCTGGTGAACCGTCTGGGGGACTTTGTGGGGGTGTGGGGAGTCAGGGGGCTGGTGAACCGTCTGGGGGACTTTGTGGGGGTGTAGGGAGTCAGGGGGCTGGTGAACCGTCTGGGGGACTTTGTGGGGAGTCAGGGGGGCTGGTGAACCGTCTGAGGGACTTTGTGGGGAGTCAGGGGGGCTGGTGAACCGTCTGGGGGACTTTGTGGGGAGTCAGGGGGGCTGGTGAACCGTCTGGGGGACTTTGTGGGGTGGGGGGAGTCAGGGGGGCTTGTGAACCGTCTGGGGGACTTTGTGGGGTGGGGGGAGTCAGGGGGGCTGGTGAACCGTCTGGGGGACTTTGTGGGGTGGGGGGAGTCAGGGGGGCTGGTGAACCGTCTGGGGGACTTTGTGGGGTGTAGGGAGTCAGGGGGGCTGGTGAACCGTCTGGGGGACTTTGTGGGGTGGGGGGAGTCAGGGGGGCTGGTGAACCGTCTGGGGGACTTTGTGGGGTGGGGGGAGTCAGGGGGGCTGGTGAACCGTCTGGGGGACTTTGTGGGGTGTAGGGAGTCAGGGGGGCTGGTGAACCGTCTGGGGGACTTTGTGGGGAGTCAGGGGGGCTGGTGAACCGTCTGGGGGACTTTGTGGGGTGGGGGGAGTCAGGGGGGCTGGTGAACCGTCTGGGGGACTTTGTGGGGAGTCAGGGGGGCTGGTGAACCGTCTGTGGGACTTTGTGGGGAGTCAGGGGGGCTGGTGAACCGTCTGGGGGACTTTGTGGGGAGTCAGGGGGGCAAGGAGTTCTAACTTTCTAGGTCCGATAAAATGAAATAATTACAGTTTGTGTATTAATGATGTAATGATTTAATAAATAAAAAACAATATTTTTCTCTCTCTCACTATCTTACTCTCACACACTGTCTGCCTCTGTACCCTCCCTCCATTCACCTAGATCTTTCTTTTTCTCTTCATTTCTCTCTACCCCCCCTTTGAACCTCCATCTCTACCCCCCCTCCCCTCTACCCCCCTCCCTCCCTTCTCCATCCCTCTGTCTCAGTGTTATGTAAGCAGGGTGGTGTGAGGGGGCTGGTTGTGTGTGTTGGCTGTGTGAGGAGAGAGTGTAGGAGGGCTTTACCAGTTATCTGAACTCTCATTCACCAAGGAGCTTCCCAAGGTCACAGCACAGCCTTCTTCTTCTAATGTTAGAACATTATGCTGTATCAGAACACTCCCCCACTCTAGAACACAGCTCAGTTCTGGAGCTCACTCTGTCTCTGTCTCTGTCTCTGTCTCTGTCTATGTCTCTGTCTCTGTCTCTGTCTGTCTTTGTGTGTCTGTGTCCGCATGTGCATGTGTGTCCATGTGCCTCTGTGTGTGCACGTGTGTAAACTTTTCTGTACCCCAAAAAGCAGTGGTGCATTACTGATACATCAGTGTGAGACATTGTCAGGTTTTGCTCTGTTCCGGTTGAATTTCCATCAATGTGTGTTTTGTGACAGTAGGCAGGTTGGGGGAGACAGATTGTCACTTTATAACCTGGATGAACGTGATCAGTATCAGCACTTAACAAATGAGGAACATCCTTTAAACTAATCTAACCCCGTCACAGAGAGAGAAGCAGGGGATAATCACCCCTCAGTCTACTCTCACATACACACATACACATACACACACATACACACGTACACATACACATACACACATACACATACACACATACACAAATACACACACACACATACACAAACACACATACACACACATACACACGTACACACATACACACATACACATACACAAACACAAATACACACATACACATCCACAAATATACATACACACACATATACACACATACACATACACACATACACATACACACATACACATACACACACATACACACATACACATACACAAACACAAATACACACATACACATACACAAATATACATACACACACATACACACACATACACACATACACATACACATACACACATACACACACATACACACATACACATACACATACACACATACACATACACAAACACAAACACAAATACACACATACACATACACAAATACACATACACACATACACACATACACATACACAAACACACAAACACAAACACAAACACAAATACACACATACACATACACATACACACATACACATACACAAACACAAACACAAATACACATACACACATACACAAACACAAATACACATACACATACACACATACACACATACACATACACATACACAAACACACATACACACATACACATACACAAACACAAATACACACACATACACACATACACATACACACACATACACACATACACACATACACATACACAAATACACACACATACACACATACATACACACATACACACATACACAAACACAAATACACACATACACATACACACATACACATACACAAACACAAATACACACATACACACATACACATACACAAACACACATACACACATACACACATACACACATACACATACACACATACACATACACAAATACACATACACACATACACAAACACAAACACAAATACACAAATACACATACACAAATATACATACACACACATACACACATACACACATACACATACACAAACACAAATACACATACACACATACACACATACACACACACAAATATACATACACACACATACACACACATACACACATACACATGCACATACACATACACACATACACATACACACACATACACACGTACACACATACACATACACAAATACACATACACACATACACATACACAAATACACATACACACATACACATACACATACACATACACAAACACAAATACACACTCATACACACATACATACACACATACACACATACACAAACACAAATACACACATACACACATACACATACACACATACACATACACAAACACAAACACAAATACACACACATACACACATACACATACACATACACAAATACACACATACACACATACACATACACACATACATGCACACACACACAGACACACACAGACGCACACAAACTCCAAATTGGCTCACCATTAATGACACAACGTAATGGAACCTGATTGGCTACAACAGAGAACTGAACATCAGTTGGGCCAGGTGTGTGTGTGTGTGTGTGCCCGCGTGTGTGTGCATGTGTGCGCGTGTGTGTGATGTACAGTGTATCTGTCTGTGATGTACAGTGATGTACAATGTATCTGTCTGTGATGTACAATGTATTTGGCTGTGATGTACAGTGTATCTGTCTGTGATGTACAGTGATGTACAGTGTATGTGTCTGTTATGTACAGTGATGTACAGTGTATGTGTCTGTGATATACAGTGATGTACAGTGTATGTGTCTGTGATGTACAGTGGATGTGTCTGTGATGTACAGTGATGTACAGTGTATCTGTATTTTATGTACAGTGATGTATGGTGTATGTGTCTGTGATGTACAGTGATGTACACTGTATCTGTCTGTTATGTACAGTGTATTTGTCTGTGATGTACAGTGATGTATGGTGTATGTGTCTGTTATGTACAGTGATGTATGGTGTATGTGTCTGTGATGTACAGTGTATGTGTCTGTAATGTACAGTGTATGTGTCTGTGATGTATTGTGTATGTGTCTGTGATGTACAGTGATGTACACTGTATCTGTCTGTTATGTACAGTGTATTTGTCTGTGATGTACAGTGATGTATGGTGTATGTGTCTGTGATGTACAGTGATGTACAATGTATCTGTCTGTGATGTAGAGTGTATTTGTCTGTGATGTACAGTGTATGTGTCTGTGATGTATTGTGTATGTGTCTGTGATGTACAGTGATGTACAGTGTAAGTGTCTGTAATGTACAGTGATGTACAGTGATGTACAAGGTATGTGTCTGTGAGGTACAGTGTATGTGTCTGTGATGTACTGTGATTTACACTGTATCTGTCTGTGATGTACAGTGTATGTTTCTGTGATGTACATTGTATGTGTCTGTGATGTACAGTGTATGTTTCTGTGATGTACAGTGTATGTGTCTGTGATGTACTGTGATGTACAGTGTGTGCATCCGAGAGCCATTTTTAATGACTGTGTTTGTAGCCTTATAACCAATACAACCTCTGTTTCCTCTCTGACTTCATGCATCGTTCTCACTCCATCCCTGCTAGATGAGCAGGTTGTTCACCTGTCTGTGTCTCTGTGGCGTTTGGAGGAGAAGTCTATTTTGTCTGATTAATTACATGCATTTGGCTGCAGAGTAAATCCATCATAGCGGAGTGTGAGTCATCAAGATGTGAAATTAATGCAAAATCATTAACGGGGCAGAATGAACGAGCTGCAACATCAAGCATGCAGTCAGACACTCCTTCTGTCACTGTAGGCTACTGCTGTACCCTAGCTGTGTCCTACACACACATGCAGTGCTAGGATTGCTCTGGCAAATCTCTCTCTAAGAGATGATCCCAGAAATAGGCTGTACCTTGTCCAATGTGTATCTCTCTTCATTTGTTCTGTTTGTTGGTTTGTATTTCTCTGAAGAATAACTTGTTATATCCTCCATTCCCCTGTTGTGTGTGTTTTTAAGATGGTCGTGTTTCAGATCAGGGTTTAATTGTGTGTATTAACAACAAGGAAGCATCTCATGACAGCATCCCCACAGCACGCACAAACACACACACAGCAGAGCTGTATTTACAAACAGCACATGTATATCCTCTCAAAGACATTGATTGCTTTTTCTGAAGCTACTCAGATTGCTGATTGTGTTGAATATGAAGGCCAAATGAGAAACTGAATATGTAAACCATTGCAATGTTATTTACACATTTGAATAACAAATAAGGTCCAAGTATTCATAATAGAAAAGGTTTATCACACACGCACACACACTCTCATGACTGCCATTGGCTCAGAGTGTGCCGAGAGGACATATCCCTGCTGTTTCAGCAGCTGGCTTTACATGGTCTCACAGTTAGAGAGTGATGCAGAGAGAGGGAGAGAGAAAGAGAGAGACAGACAGAGAGAGAGAGAGCGAGAGAAAGAGACGGATGCAGACAGAGAGACGGATGCAGAGAGAGAGGGAAAGAAAGGGAGAGAAAGAGAGGGATGCAGAGAGAGAGATGCAGAGAGAGTGAGATACAGAGAGAGATGGAGATGCAGGGAGAGAGATAGAGAGAGAGAGATGCAGAGAGAGAGCGAGATGCAGGGAGAGAGATAGAGAGAGAGATGCGGAGAGAGAGATGCAGAGAGAGAGGGATGCAAAGAGAGAGAGAGATGCAGAGAAAGATGCGGAGAGAGAGAGAAAGAAAGGGAGAGAAAGAGAGGGATGCAGAGAGAGGGAGCTGCAGAGAGAGAGGGAGATGCAGGGAGAGAGATAGAGAGCGAGAGATGCAGAGAGAGAGGGATGCAGAGAAAGAGAGAGATGCAGAGAGAGATATAGAGAGAGAGATGCAGAGAGAGAGAGGGATGCAGAGAGAGAGAGAGATGCAGAGAGAGAGAGAGATAGAGAGAGAGAGAGAGAGAGAGAGAGAGAGAGAGAGTGACGGATGCAGACAGAGAGAGAGATGCAGAGAGAGAGAGATGCAGAGAGAGGGATGCAGAGAGAGAGAGGGAGAGAGAGAACGAAAGAATGGGAGAGAAAGAGATGAATGCAGAGAGAAAGAGAGATGCAGAGAGAGAGAGAGAGGGATACAGAGAAAGAGAGAGATGCAGAGAGAGAGAGAGAGAGAGATGCAGAGAGAGAGAGAGATGCAGAGAGAGATGCAGAGAGAGAGAGACATGCAACCAAGGAGGGCCTACAGCAGCACCTAGATCTTCTGCACAGATTCTGCCAGACCTGGGCCCTGACAGTAAATCTAAGACCAAAATAATGGTGTTCCAAAAAAGGTCCAGTCGCCAGGACCACAAATACAAATTCCATCTAGACACCGTTGCCCTAAAACACAAAAAAAATTATACATACCTTGGCCTAAACATCAGCGCCACAGGTAACTTCCACAAAGCTGTGAACGATCTGAGAGACAGGGCAAGGGCATTCCATGCCATCAAAAGGAACATAAAATTTGACATACCAATTAGGATCTGGCTAAAAATACTTGAATCATTGCCCTTTATGGTTGTGAGGTCTAGGGTCCGCTCATCAACTAAGAATTCACAAAATGGGACAAACATCAAATTGAGACTGCATGCAGAATTATGCAAAAATATCCTCCTTGTACAATGTAAAACACCAAATAATGCAAATAATGCATGCAGAGCAGAATTAGGCCGATACCCGCTAATTGTCAAAAAACCTGCCCACAAAACCTGCCCACAAAATGAGGTGGAAGCGGAGCTGCACTTCCTAACCTCCTCCCAAATGTATGACCATATTAGAGACACATATTTCCCTCAGATTACACAGATACACAAAGAATTTGAAAACAAACCCGATTCTGATTACTCCCATATCTACTAGTTGAAATACCGCAGTGTGCCATCACAGCAGCAAGATTTGTGACCTGTTGCCACAAGAAAAGGGAAACCAGTGAAGAACAAACACCATTGTAAATACATCCCATATTTATGTTTATTTATATTCCCTTTTGTACTATAACCATTTGCACATCGTTACAACACTGTACATAGACATAATATGACATTTGTAATGTCTTTATTCTTTTGGAACTTCTATGAGTAATCTTTACAGTTAATTTTTATTGTTTATTTCACTTTTGTGTATTATCTACTTCACTTACTTTGGCAATGTTAACATATGTTTCCCATGCCAATAAAGCCCATTGAATTGAAATGAATTGAATTGAATTGAAATGAGAGAGAAAGAAAGAGAGAGAGAGAGAGAGAGAGAGAGAGAGAAAGATGCAAGGAGAGAGATACAGAGATAGAGATGCAGGGAAAGCGAGAGAGAGAGAGAGAGAGAGAGAGAGAGAAAGATGCAAGGAGAGAGATACAGAGATAGAGATGCAGGGAAAGCGAGAGAGAGAGAGAGAGAGAGAGAGAGCGATGCAAAGAGATGCAGAGGCATATATTGTATAGACCATGTGTCTGGCTCTCTGACACACACTCACAAAAGCATTTTGTGATGCCAGAAAGCTTGTTTGACTTCACGTCAGTGTAGTGTGTAATACTAAGTGAATACTGGCTTGCTACTAATTAAAACTCTGGCAATGTGGGGAGGATGTTGCTTCGTCTTACACCAGAGGCATATAGGCACTGATCGGAAAATGCAGGATAGTTTAAAGTAATCGTAACCAATGCCGGATATCATCTGGTGAGTTGTTTTCACCTGTCCAGCGGTCATAGGGGCCAAAGGTGACTGGGAGGTCAAGTGAAGCCGTGTTTTGCCCTGAGCCATTCACCACAACAAACTGTAATAATGCTTGGCTGGGAAGTCCTGAGTGGTTACAGTGAATAAGTCATACATTAAGCTGTGTTTGTTCCTCCCTGATAACCTCTGGATTGTCATAGAGGACTAGAATGCATTTCTGCTTTTCTTCCTCCCTGCAGGACACATAGAACATGTTTCTTCCACCTTTACTTATTCAACAGACAACAGGACAGGTGTATGTTACTGGCGTTAAGATGGGGGCAGCCTGAATTAATGCCCAAACGAGAAATAACTGAATGATTAAGGAAGTGAGATCAGTACTGGACCTTAAAAGGGGATACAACATTGAAGGGTTTTGTGGAACATTAAGGGTGGGTGATGGGTTGGATGCAAGCCACCGCAGCTGAAATAGAAGTGGTTGAAATATTTGGTTTTATTAATTGTGGCTCCTTATAGGTATTTCTCAATACGCATACTACCGTTCTCCCCGAGTCACTGGATGTTTCTCAATACGCATACTACCATTCTCCCCGAGTCACTGGATGTTTCTCAATACGCATACTACCGTTCTCCCCGAGTCACTGGATGTTTCTCAATACGCATACTACCGTTCTCCCCGAGTCACTGGATGTTTCTCAATACGCATACTACCGTTCTCCCCGAGTCACTGGATGTTTCTCAATACGCATACTACCGCTCTCCCCGAGTCACTGGATGTTTCTCAATACACATACTACCGTTCTCCTCGAGTCACTGGATGTTTCTCAATACGCATACAACCGTTCTCCCCCTGAGTCACTGGATGTTTCTCAATATGTACACTACCGTGCTCCCCCTGAGTCACTGGATGTTTCTCAATATGTACACTACCGTGCTCCCCCTGAGTCACTGGATGTTTCTCAATATGCATACTAACCTGCTCCCCCTGAGTCACTGGATGTTTCTCAATATGCATACTAACGTGCTCCACACTCTCATGCTCTGAGTGCATTCTCCGACCACGTTCTCTTGACTACGTTCTTGTGAGGATGAGAGTGTGGAGAATGGATAAAACAATACATTTGAGATGCACTCTCCCTCCCCCTACTGTATTACCTCACGCTGCAACTCCCCCTACTGTATTACCTCACGCTGCACCTCCCCCTACTGTATTACCTCACGCTGCACCTCCCCCTACTGTATTACCTCACGCTGCACCTCCCCTTACTGTATTACCTCACGCTGCACCTCCCCCTACTGTATTACCTCACGCTGCACCTCCCCCTACAGTATTACCTCACGCTGCACCTCCCCCTACTGTATTACCTCACGCTGCACCTCCCCCTACTGTATTACCTCACGCTACACCTCCCCCTATTGTTTTAACTCACGCTGCACCTCCCCCTACTGTATTACCTCACGCTGCACCTCCCCCTAGTGTATTACCTCACGCTGCACCTCCCCCTATTGTTTTAACTCACGCTGCACCTCCCCCTACTGTATTACCTCACGCTACACCTCCCCTTATTGTTTTAACTCACGCTGCACCTCCCCCTACTGTATTACCTCACGCTGCACCTCCCCCTAGTGTATTACCTCACGCTGCACCTCCCCCTACTGTATTACCTCACGCTACACCTCCCCCTACTGTATTACCTGACGCTGCACCTCCCCCTACTGTATTACCTCACGCTGCACCTCCCCCTACTGTATTACCTCACGCTGCACCTCCCCCTACAGTATTACCTCACGCTGCACCTCCCCCTACTGTATTACCTCACGCTATACCTCCCCCTACTGTATTACCTCTCGCTGCACCTCCCCCTATCGTTTTAACTCACGCTGCACCTCCCCCTACTGTATTACCTCACGCTACACCTCCCCTACTGTATTACCTCACGCTGCACCTCCCCCTACTGTATTACCTCACGCTGCACCTCCCCCTACTGTATTACCTCACGCTGCACCTCCCCCTACTGTATTACCTCACGCTGCACCTCCCCCTACTGTATTACCTCACGCTGCACCTCCCCCTACTGTATTACCTCACGCTGCACCCCCCCTACTGTATTACCTCACGCTACACCTCCCCCTTACTGTATTACCTGACGCTGCACCTCCCCCTACTGTTTTACCTCATGCTGCACCTCCCCCTTACTGTATTACCTCACACTACACCTCCCCCTACTGTATTACCTGACGCTGCACCTCCCCTACTGTTTTACCTCATGCTGCACCTCCCCCTTACTGTATTACCTCACACTACACCTCCCCCTTACTGTATTACCTGACGCTGCACCTCCCCCTACTGTTTTACCTCATGCTGCACCTCCCCATTCACTGACCCTTCTTCCAGCCACTGACCCTTCTTCCAGCCAGGACAATGACAACAATAGACCTAACAAGATATACACAAAGCAAATGTTTTACTTCATAACTATCAGCTAGCTATATGTGTATCATAATAATGTAGCTAACCAGCTAGTTAAACAGGCATAATGACCTAAAACTAATATTATGCAAGATAGATATCAATTCTTCATGGCTTGCTAACAATAGTACAGTAGCTAGCCAGTTAGCCATATTGAATTATTATGGGTTTGTGATCTACAGGTAAACATGCCAAAATTACTTATACTCCGACCCTCCAGTGCTCCAATTTGCGTGCTCTGATCACGGTAGTATGCATTTTGAGAAACACCCATGGAGTATCCTCTGAATGGTAAATAAAGAGTACTGCCATGTCCAATTCAAAGAGATCGGGCTGGAATGGGCATACTGGAGCAGATAACTGCTAATATCTGTACCTTGCTACTATCTTGTTTGTATCTGATATTTAGAAAAGTTGGTTATCTGCTTTTGAGATGATTTTCAGGGTGAACTGGTTGACATCTCTGGTCCCATAAGAAGATATCTAACTATAACTAGAGGTGATGAGCATGAAACAAATATGGCTAACAAGTGCAGGCTCAAGAGGTCTGAAAGGCTGAAAGCTAAACAAATGAAAGATATTAGCATAATCCCCTGGCCATGTTCTCCATTAGAAGAACATCAACCCAAAAGCGTCCAAAAGAGAAGGAGAAAGGGAGAGAGAAAAAGAGTGTGGCTATGTATAAACTCATTTATGCTACTCCTCTGTCAGACAATGAAAGTACAGATCAAGACTCCTCTTCTCCTATTTGTTAGTCCTGCTGATACAATGGAGTTTAAAATAATTACTATTTAATTTGCCGTCTATACATTAGGCATTTTGTCCTTCGCCCTATTCCACCACTCACTTCTACTGACGTCTAATGAGAGTGGGAGGAAGGGAGTCAGAGAGAGAGAGAGAGAGAATGGTGGGTGAGATGGAGTGTTTGACATTTGCCCTCCCTAATAGTCTTCCACTGGCCCAAAGTGAAGTACAAATGAAAGATATAATTGGGTATCAAGTCCCTGGTAGTTTAGCCTGCTAGTTGAGAGTGTCATTGGCTGCCTGCTGATCTGAGCCAATCGTGGTACAGAAGCGTGAGCTCTATGTGACATAACTGTGTTATCAGAGATATTCTGAGACCAAACATTATAGAGACTAAGATGGTCTTCCCTTTTTAAAAGGCCCTGAATGTCAGCAGTTTTACTAGAAGATGTCAGATAAACTGCATTTAAAGAGATACACCTGGAGAATAATTAAGTCTGTATTATGAATGTTGTATGTTGTTGAATGTTGTTGCATTAATTGCTTAGGATAAGGCCATATGTTACATAAATTAAGGTGAGAGAAATACTTTTTGACTTTTTGTCTTTCTTTAATGAGCCATCCTCATGAACTAAAAACACCTAAGGACGGTGTGTGAGACAGAGACAGGGTGGTCTCCTCTCTGTGCCATGGCCTGAAGACTATAGGGGACTGGGCTCTAAGGAAAGTGAGAAAAACAAAGACAACATTGATAAAACGTTGGGACAACGTTGCAGACAGATAGACAGCTCCCGGTCTCCTCCCTGTGCCCTGTGTAATGGCCTGTAATTGTTTTACACACCGCGCCACGCCACGCCGCACCAAGCCAACTTCCTGCGGGCTTCTCGGCGAATGAGATTGTTGGTGGATGAGCTGGGGCTAGCGCGGGCTGCTAATAAGCGAATCCGCCACACTTTTAGAACAGGCTTAATTACTGCTTCTTGGCTGACCTTGCTGTCTAAACTTTGCTTTAGAGCATCAATTATGGCTCGCCAATTTATATGTTAATGAGGACTGGAGGCGACGGATGGGATGGGGATGGGGTACAGAGGGATGGGATGGGGAGGGACAGGGTAAAGTTTTAGTACTACTGTATCTGCTTGGTTTGAATGATTCGGTGGCTGGGCTGGCTGTGAGGACCCTTTTCCTTTATTTGTCTTATAACTTGTGTCTCTCTGAGATCCTGATATCTTTATCACTTCTCTCCACAGCCGAGACATTTGCGTTGTTTGTTTCCTGATAAATGACGATTTGACTTAGGCATACTATGATGGTTAGTGTCAAGCAAGGTAAAGGCTTGGTATAGTATCCTCTCAGTATGAATTTGAGTTATACATCTGGGCCTTACATTCTACTTGCCCCCCCTCTCACTCTCTCTCTCTTTCTCTCTCATTCTCTCTCTTTCTCTCACTCTTTCTCTCTTTTCTCTCTCTCTCTAAAAATCCTTCTATTTCTCTCTTCCAATCTCTTTCTCTCTCGCTCTTTCTCTTTCGCTTTTTCACTTTCGCTCATTTTCTCTATTTTTTGCTCTCTCTCAATTTTCAATTAAATGTTCAATTTAAGGGCTTTATTGCCATGGGAAACATATGTTAACATTGCCAAAGCAAGTGAACTAGATAATAAACAAAAGTGAAATAAACAATAAAAATGAACAGTAAACATCACACTCACAGAATTTCCAAAAGAATAAAGACATTTCAAATGTCATATTATGTTTATATACAGTGCTGTAACGATGTGAAAATAGTTAAAGTACAAAAGGGAAAATAAATAAACATAAATATGGGTTGTATTTACAATGGTGTTTGTTCTTCACTGGTTTCCCTTTTCTTGGTCACAAATCTTGCTGTTGTGATGGAACACCGTGGTATTTCACCCAGTAGATATGGGAGTTTATCAAAATGTAGTTTGTTTTCGAGCTCTTTGTGGATGTGTGTAATCTGAGGGAAATATGTGTCTCTAATATGGTCATACATTTGGCAGGAGGTTAGGAAGTGCAGCTCCGTTTCCACCTCATTTTGTGAGCAGTGTGCACATAGCCAGTCTTCTCTTGAGAGCCAGGTCAGGTGATGGCGGTCTTTCTCAATAGCAAGGCTATGCTCACTGAATCTGTACATAGTCAAAGCTTTCCTTAAGTTTGTGTCAGTCACAGTGATCAGGTATTCTGCCACTGTGTACTCTCTGTTTAGGGCCAAATAGCATTCTAGTTGGCTCTGTTCTTTTTGTTAATTCTTTCCAATGTGTCAAGTAATTATCTTTTTGTTTTCTCATGATTTGGTTGGGTCTAATTGTGTTGCTGTCCTGGGGCTCTGTGGGGTCTGTTTGTGTTTGTGAACAGAGCCCCATGACCAGCTTGCTTAGGGGACTCTTCTCCAGGTCCATATCTCTGTAGGTGATGGCTTTCATATGGAAGGTTTCGGAATCGGCTCCTTTTAGACAGTTGTAGAATTTAACGGCTCTTTTCTGGATTTTGACAATTAGCGGGTATCGGCTTAATTCTGCCCCTCATGCGTTATTTGGTGTTTTACATTGTACAATGAGGATATTTTAGCAGAATTCTGCTAAATCTTGTGAATTCTTCATTGGTGAGCGGACCCCAGACCTCACAACCAAAAAGGGCAATGGTTTCTATAACTGATTCAGGTATTTTAGCCAGATTCTAATTGGTACGTTGAATTTTATGTTCCTTTTGATGGCATAGAAGGCCTTCTTGCCCTGTCTCTCAGATCGTTCAAAGCTTTGTGGAAGTTACCTGTGGCGCTGATGTCAGGCAGCTCAAGGAAGCAGGAGGGGTGAAGTCAAGCGTAGGAGACACAAATCCGTGAACACACACTTTTAATTGGTATACACACAGTCCAAAAAACTAGGTCGGGCAGGCGCATAAAACAAATGCCCAAAATACCAGCCCACACACAATGCAGGGACGCAGCCCACAATAAACTCTGCAAAACCACAGGCAGAGGGAAACACCTGTTCCTCAGACGACATTCGTCCTGACATAAAACAATCACGCACAAACAACAAGCCTACATAGCCAGACTAAATACCCCCCCACTAAACAACTAATACAAAACAGGTGCGTGCCTAACCTAGACCTAACCAACAGAAAGTGAAACAGAGGATCGGTGGCAGCTAGTAGGCCGGCGACGACGACCGCCGAGCGCCGCCCGGGCGAGGAGGGGCGCCACCTTCTGTCGATGTCGTGACAGCTGATGTTTAGGCCAAGGTATGTATTGTTTTTGTGTGCTCTAGGGAAGGTATTACCAGGGTTACGGGCAATACCGTCGGGGGTACGCCAAATAAAAATGTGATTCACATTTTATAAAATGCAAAAATATTTAGCTTGAAAGATGTTTTGGACACTACAGTGAAAATAGTGTTAAAACTTTGTTAAAACAAGGCCCCTGAACTCTTTTTCTGCATTATGCAATGCTATGGGCAGCGACCATGTAACGCTTTTACAACATACAGAAGCGCGCTAGTTATCAAGTGGCAAAAATATTGCCAAGTTTTTTTTAATTGAGAGACGAGCTTAAAGTTTTCTTTACTGACTATAATTTTCACTTGTCTGACCGCTTGCATGATGACGAGTTTCTCACACGACTGGCCTGTCTGGGTGATGTTTTCTCTCGCCTGAATGATCTGAATCTAGGATTACAGGGACTCTCTGCAACTATATTCAATGTGCGGGACAGAATTGAGGCTACGAATAAGAAGTTGGAGCTCTTCTCTGTCTGCATTGACAAGGACAACACACAGGTCTTTCCATCATTGTATGATTTTTTGTGTGCAAATGAACTCAAGCTTACGGACAATGTCAATTGTGATATAGCGAAGCTCCTGAGTGTCACGCTCTGATCTGTTTCACCTGTCTTTGTGATTGTCTCCACCCACTTCCAGGTGTCTCCTCATTTCCCCATTAGTGTATTTATCCCGGTGTTTCCTGTCTCTCTGTGCCAGTTCGTCTTGTTTTACCAAGTCATCCAGCGTTTCTCTTAACTCCTATTTTTCCCAGTCTCTGGTTTTCCTAGCCCTCCTGGTTTTTGACCCTTGCCTGTCCTGACGCCGAATCCGCCTGCCTGACCACTCTGCCTGTCCTGACCTCGAGCCTGCCTATCGCCTGGTACTGTTTGGACTCTGACTTGGTTTATGAACTCTCGCCTGTCCCCGACCTGCCTTTTGCCTACCCCTTTTGGTATAATTAATATCAGAGCTCAACCATCTGCCTCCTGTGTCTGCATTTGGGTCTCACCTTGTGCCCTTAAACTGAGTGAGTTGGGTGCGTAATTACACAAGTACTTTCCCGAAACGGATGACACAAACAACTGGATTCGTTATCCCTTTCATGCCCTGCCTCCAGTCCATCTACCGATATCTGAACAAGAGAGCCTCATCAAAACTACAACAAGAGATTCTGTGAAAATTGAACTTAATCAGAAGCTACTGCCAGAATTCTGGATTGGGCTGCGCTCCGAGTATCCTGCCTTGGTAAATCGTACTGTTATGACACTGATGCACTTTGCAACCACGTACCTATGTAACAGTGGATTCTGGGCCCTCACTAGCATGAAAACCAAATACAGGCACAGACTGTGTATGGAAAAGTACTTAAGACTGAGTCTCTCTCCAATACAACCAACATTGCAGAGATATGTGCACGGTTGTCGTAAGGAGAAACGGACCAAAGTGCAGTGTGTGTGTCGTTCCACATTTTATTTACACTGTGAAACTATGCAATACATAAACATAAACTAAAGAACAAAACAACAAACCGTGACACAGATGTGAAACATACACTACTCAAAAAAAGTCTCCCACAAACCCAGGTAGAAAAAACCCCTACGAGGACCAGCTGCCTCTAATTGGAGATCATCCCAAACAAAACCCAACATAGAAATACAAAACTAGAACATGACAACATAGAAAAACTAAACTAGAAAAAAAACCTGTCACGCCCTGACCTACTCTACCATAGAAAATAACATCTTTCTATGGTCAGGACGTGACAGCATCCTTTCAAGCACACCCTTCTCATTAACCTGTGGTGAGTTATTCACAATTTTCGATGAACAAATAAGGTTTTATATGTAAGATGGCTAAATAAAGAGCAAAATTATTGATCATTATTATATTATTATTTGTGCCCTGGTCCTATAAGAGCTCTTTGTCACTTCCCACGAGCCGGGTTGTGACAAAAACTCACACTCATTCTTATGTTTAATAAATATATCGTATAGTGTGTGTGTGTGGCAGGCTTACAATGATGGCAAAAAACAATATTTGAGAGTGCTTTGACCCTGGTGCTAGAGGGGGTATGCAGCTGGAGGTTGAATATTTGAAGGGGTACGGGACTATAAAAAGTTTGGGAACCACTGCTCTAGGGCAACGGTGTCTAAATGGAATTTGTATTTGTGGTCCTGGCGACTGGACCTTTTTTGGAACACCATTATTTGTGTCTTACTGAGATTTACTGTCAGGGCCCAGGTCTGATAGAATCTGTGCAGAATATCTTGTTGCTGCTGTAGGCCCTCCTTGGTTGGTGACAGATGCACCAGATCATCAGCAAACAGACATTTGACTTCAGATTCTAGTAGGGTGAGGCCAGGTGCTGCAGACTGTTCTAGTGCCAACGCCAATTCGTTGATATATATGTTGAAGAGGGTGTGGCTTAAGCTGCATCCCTGTCTCACCCCACGCCCAGTGGAAAGAAATGTTTGTGTTTTTTGCCAATTTTAACCGCACATTTGTTGTTTGTGTACATGGATTTTATAATGTCGTAAGTTTTTCCCCCAACACCACTTTCCATCAATTTGTTTAGCAGACCCTTATGCCAAATTGAGTCAAAAGCTTTTTTGAAATCAACAAAGCATTAGAAGACTTTCTCTCTTTCTTTATCTCTCTCAATCTCTCTCCCTTTCTTTCTCTCTCCCTCACACGCTGTCTCTTCCCTTCCCTCCATCCCTTTGGATTCTGCAGTGTTGATCCTACTCTGTTCTTTTGATTAAAGGGATTGGCCGGCTTTCCGTCCGGGAATAGTCAGGAACGCTCCCATGATGCTCCCGGAACGCAGCCTTTTGATTGGCTGCTTGATGTATAATTCAGGATTCGATGTGAGACCTTAATAAGACTGGCTAATGATGTTGACAAGCGCCTCCAAATTCCCTCCACATACACATAAACACAAACACACAAGCAAGCAAGCGAACACGCTCACAAACACACATCACAACACACAGGGAGACAAGAACAAACAGCCACACACTCATATCCGCACACACGCACATACAGACTCACACACGTTTCTTTGAGGCAGATCAGCTATATTCCCAGCCGTTCCATTCCTCCCCCCTCCCTCATGGAAGTATTCAGCAGATTCTCATGGGGGTTGGGTTCAGTTGGGTGGAGCATTGGAAAATGAGCTATGTAAGAAGAACATCCAGTTCCCTGCTGAAATATTCAGTTTTGCTGTAAAGTGTTGGATAGATATATGGGGTAAAAACAGGACTGCAGTAAAGTGTTGGATAGATATATGGGGTAAAAACAGGACTGCAGTAAAGTGTTGGATAGATATATGGGGTAAAAACAGGACTGCAGTAAAGTGTTGGATAGATATATGGGGTAAAAACAGGACTGCAGTAAAGTGTTGGATAGATATATGGGGTAAAAACAGGACTGCAGTAAAGTGTTGGATAGATATATGGGGTAAAAACAGGACTGCTGTAAAGTGTTGGATAGATATATGGGGTAAAAACAGGACTGCAGTAAAGTGTTGGATAGATATATGGGGTAAAAACAGGACTGCAGTAAAGTGTTGGATAGATATATGGGGTAAAAACAGGACTGCAGTAAAGTGTTGGATAGATATATGGGGTAAAAACAGGACTGCAGTAAAGTGTTGGATAGATATATGGGGTAAAAACAGGACTGCAGTAAAGTGTTGGATAGATATATGGGGTAAAAACAGGACTGCTGTAAAGTGTTGGATAGATATATGGGGTAAAAAACAGGACTGCAGTAAAGTGTTGGATAGATATATGGGGTAAAAACAGGACTGCAGTAAAGTGTTGGATAGATATATGGGGTAAAAACAGGACTGCAGTAAAGTGTTGGATAGACAGATGGGGTAAAAACAGGACTGCAGTAAAGTGTTGGATAGATATATGGGGTAAAAACAGGACTGCAGTAAAGTGTTGGATAGATATATGGGGTAAAAACAGGACTGCAGTAAAGTGTTGGATAGATATATGGGGTAAAAACAGGACTGCAGTAAAGTGTTGGATAGACAGATGGGGTAAAAACAGGACTGCAGTAAAGTGTTGGATAGATATATGGGGTAAAAACAGGACTGCAGTAAAGTGTTGGATAGATATATGGGGTAAAAACAGGACTGCAGTAAAGTGTTGGATAGACAGATGGGGTAAAAACAGGACTGCAGTAAAGTTTTGGATAGATATATGGGGTAAAAACAGGACTGCAGTAAAGTGTTGGATAGATATATGGGGTAAAAACAGGACTGCAGTAAAGTGTTGGATAGATATATGGGGTAAAAACAGGACTGCAGTAAAGTGTTGGATAGACAGATGGGGTAAAAACAGGACTGCAGTAAAGTGTTGGATAGATATATGGGGTAAAGACAGGTCTGTAATATGGCGTAGTGGTATCTCTAAATAGCAGTAGGTGACAGTTGCTGTGCAACCAGACATATATTCAAGCCCTCTCTCATTGAACAGCATATTCATGCCCGCTCTCCCATTGAACAGCACTTGACTTGAGTACTCTTGTGGTTTCTCCATTTTGGTTCTGACTAAAAATGTGCAGTTGTGAAGTGGGTATGAGTACTTGAGGAAAACAGTTTTGACCAATAGTCAGTTAAAAGTGGATACATTGAGTTTGGTGGTGTGTGTGTATGGACACAGAGTGTCATATAGACTATGTATTGAGAGTGTTTTCAGAAACACTCCTCTCTACCTATGCTCTGGGCGGCAGGTAGTCTAGAGCATTGGGCCAGTAACCGAAAGGTTGCTGGTTTGAATAGCTGAGCTGACAAGATGAAGAAATCTTTCAATGTTCCCTTGAAGAAGGCACTCAACCTAATTTGGTGTATATGCAGGAAAATATGTTTGTTATTATGGGCCAATCTGGTTGAGAGAATGCCAAGAGTGTGCAAAGCTGTCATCAAGGCAAAGGGTGGCTACTTTGAAGAACCTCAAATATTAAATATATTTTGATTTGTTTAACACTTTTTTGGTTACTACATGATTCCATATGTGTTATTTCATGGTGTTGATGTCTTCACTATTATTCTACAATGTAGAAAATAGTAAAAATTAAGAAAAACCCTTGAATGAGTAGGTGTTCTAAAACTTTTTACCAGTAGTGTAGCTGTACAAGTTCCTGAAACCTTGTTGTTATAGAATGACACAAGCCAATTATTTTCCTGGTGTTATTGTCGATTCACCTGATTGTATTGGCTAAATATTTGTTGAGGAAACTGATGAGGAAATGACATCATCTCTGCAATTACAGAGAGTTCATAAACTGCTGTCACGGGTACTGCTTGGCAACTATGTGGCACCACCAAACTCAGATTTCATAAACCTGCAATCAGTCTGCACTCTCTGTGGAACATTTGTGTGTGTGTGTGTGTGTGTGTGTGTGTGTGTGTGTGTGTGTGTGTGTGTGTGTGTGTGTGTGTGTGTGTGTGTGTGTGTGTGTGTGCAAGCGAGAGAGAGAGAGAAATGAAGAAGACAGGGGATACTGTAATATTGTTTTAGGAGAAAAGGGTCATGTTTGTAGTAAGGACTCTTTATTTCTGTATAATGTGTTTCCTGAAGCACTCACTGCTGTGATATTCTAGACTATTTAAATTTTCAATTTGAAAATTCATGTGCCTTTAATGGAAAAAAATATTTCCACCTAGTTTGGCGTATGTATGTTTGACCCCCCCAAAATATGTTTCTTTAAGATATAGGTTTGACAAAACAATATTACTCTCTCTTTGATATATTATAACGTTTTGAGGAACTGTTCACACACACAGTTTAAACTTTCTACAGTTTCTAGAGGGATAAGACAAGGGGTGAGAGTAAGGGGAGCGGTAGAAGGGGAGAGGTGAAAAATAGTGAAAGTGAGAGAGGAAGTCGGAAGCCAAGTCAGGGAAAGAGAGAGGAGTTAAGAGTTAAGAGCTAGGAGACAGGAGGTAGGAGGTATAGGAGTTACTGTAGGAGGCAGGAGGTAGGAGGTAGAGGAGGTTGGAGTTATAAGAGGTTGGAGTTATAGGAGGTAGGAGTTATATGAGGTAGAAGTTATAGGAGGCAGAAGTTATGGGAAGTAGGAGTTATAGGAGGTTGGAGTTGTAGGAGTTATATGAGGTAGGAGTTATAGAAGGTAGGAGTTGTAGGAGTTATATGAGGTAGGAGTTATAGGAGGTAGGAGTTGTAGGAGTTAGAGGAGGTAGGAGTTAGAGGAGAGGAGGTAGAAGTTAAAAATGAGGTAGGAGTTGTAGGAGTTATAGGAGGCAGGAGGTAGGAGTTATAGAAGGTAGGAGGTGTAGGATGAGTAGGAGGTAGGATGAGTAGGAGGTAGGAGTTAGGAGGTAGGATATAGAAAGTAGCAGGTTTGAGTTGTAGGAGGTAGGATTCTAGTATTCTAGTCGTTGAGGCTTTCTGAGCATCAGCATCAGGCTTTCTGAGCATCAGCATGACATAGACATGAGAGGAGAGAGAAAATAGACAAGCGTGAGCAACACTGTGAAGTGAACAGTGTTTCATGGTGATAGGCAGGTGAAGAGGAGGAAGCCTATACTGTATCTAGCTTGTTTCTATGTTTCCTGTCTGATTAATGCCTATAGGCCTACTGTAAGGTACCTACTTAAACTCCAACAGGAACTGTGGAGGAGTTTCTGCTGCAAGGTTTCTGAGCCGAGGCTATAGAGTGATTACACAAGCCAACTCTTTACCTTAGAACACACTGGAGATGGCCTCCCCAGTGGCGAGGTGGTCTAAGGCACTGCATCGCAGTGCTAGCTTTGCCACTAGAGATTCCGGGTTTGAGTCCAGGCTCTGTTGCAGCCGGCCGCAACGGGAAGACCCATGGGGTGGTGCACAATTGACCCAGCGTCGCCTGGGTTAGGGGAGGGTTTGGCTGGCATGGATGTCCTTGTCCCATCGCACACTAGCGACTCCTGTGACGGGCCAGACGCAGTGCACGCTGACACAGTCGCCAGGTGTATGGTGTTTCCTCTGGCAACTTCCCGGGTTAAGTGGGCATTGTGTCAAGAAACAGTGCGGCTTGGTTGGGTTGTGTTTCAGGGGACGCACGGCTCCCTGCCTTCACCTCTCCCGAGTCCGTATGGGAATTGCAGCGATGAGACAAGACTAACTACCAATTGGATACCATGAAATTGGGGAGAAAACAAAACACATAAAAAAATAAAAATAGTAAGTACACAAAAAAATAACACACTGGAGAGTGGTTACACAAGCCAACCCTTTACCTTAGAACACACTGGAGAGTGGTTACACAAGCCAACCCTTTACCTTAGAACACACTGGAGAGTGGTTACACAAGCCAACCCTTTACCTTAGAACACACTGGAGAGACCGGCATGTTAATGTTCTAACTGGACACTATTGGAGTAAGCACTTTTTCTATTTCAGAAAGAGTGCATATGTGCCTGTGTGTGTGTGTGTGTGTGTGTGTGTGTGTGCGTGTGTGTGTGTGTGTGTGTGTGTGTGTGTGTGTGTGTGTGTGTGTGTGTGTGTGTGTGTGTGTGTGTGTGTGTGTGTGTGTGTGTGTGTGGAGGTCTCCTCTATGGTAGCCTTTCTTCCCCTCTAAGCCCCCTCATCAATATTCCAGTCACTCACTGTGGTTCAACCACTGCCTTGACAGGGCAAAGTCCTGAGGAAAAACACACACACACACACACACACACACACACACACACAGAGAGAGAGAGAGAGAACTTGGCACACTGCATTTTCCCCTGCATGTCGGAATTGAATCAGATGCCTTTAGATTTCACAGCAGTTATGTTAACCTTGCTGTATTTGTGCAATTGGTCGAACTAGGCAAGATGTGTCAGGAAATAGTTTATACTTTTGTGTGACTAGGCTACTGCTCAAAGCATGCCTTATATAACATTCAGTGCTTTATTCTGATCCATAGAGCAAGACATACCAATGACATTCTAGATGTCAGTTGACAATGACATTTCCCATTCCAAATGCCTACCATAGTCTACTCTACAATGGTATATCAATTGAAAAACTCCAGTATGAATAGTTCTAGACTTTTATAGTTTGGCTAACATCTATTTCATTTACTGGCCTCGTGACCACCTTGGTCTGTGGAACGCAGGCGCGCGCCGAACGCCTTTCTGCATCCTGATAGCGCGAGCTTCCCTCTCTGCCATCCTCTTCCTCGCTCGCGCAGAGTCTGCGATATGCTGGCGGGCAGGAAGAAACTAGCGCATCTAGAAAAATACTCTCTCTCTCTCTCTCTCTCTCTCTCTCTCTCTCTCTCTCTCTCTCTCTCTCTCTCTCTCTCTCTCTCTCTCTCTCTCTCTCTCTCTCTCTCTCTCTCTCTTCACAGGTGGCAAGCTCACCACCTGCCCCCTTCCGTTATCGAGTTTAATTGTAACAAATTCGCCTTGAGCTTTACAAGACCACGGATTGTTATATCCTCTTAAAATCAGTTAGGCTGCCCGCTCAAAACCGCGACAGAATGCAGGTATCGCCGAGGCGCTTGTTGAACGCGGTAGCGCACCACGTGGGAAGGCACTAGGACCGGGGAGAGTTCCCTCCCAGCTAGGCAGACTATGAGCATCGCATCCACATAGCCGGGCTGAGGAAACCCCCATCGGATCTGTCAATATAGGATACTTGCGATTATTATATCTATACATGCAGCGTCGTGGCGCAGCATAGTGGAGTGCGCGCCAGTGCGTTTGGGATGGTCGGGCACCCTTGGGAGAATTCCTGACCAAACCTCTTTTGGCGCAAAGCAAGTAGTCGAGTTTAGGTGGGAGTTCAATGGGCTACACGCTTCCATTTCCCGCCCCCCCACCCCCCTCTTCGTTTTATATATGTCATTTTTTGCCTTTTATTTTGTATTTGGCCATAATCATTTTAGCTTTTTTTTCACACTGCCCTCTTTTCTACATCTTAGTCTCGCGCGAGACAATTCGCGTATGTTTTTGTGGGAAAGCATGGCACTTTCTTCATTCATTTGAGAAGAGAACAAGATTCCCATCTTTCTCTTTGGATTAAACCGCTGTTTAGACCGCGGCTATCGCCTGAAAGGGTGATCTGGTTGAAATACTTTTCTTCAGTGGCACCCTGATACTCCATGGACACGTTTTCTCTCTGGCTCGTCTGTCGCTGTGATGTCCAAAGATTTCCCCACTGACTGACAAACGCGATCGGACCATTTTGGAAAGCCATTTGAAGGTAAGCCAATTTCCCCTCAGCTCTCTGCTCTGTCTTGTTGCAGGCAGCCTTCCGCTCCAAACGTTTGATAAAGTTGATTGGCCCTTTATTAAGTTGTTACTTCGTTTGATTGCGGCAATGCATTGGTGGATCTGGCTTCCGATGGACGGTATAATTATATAGGAAGTTGCAGCAGTTATTCTGAAAGCATTTCAGCAAATCACAGTATGTATCCAAGAGGGACGCGCATGGCCAGTCTGTGACCGTCTTGACTGTGACGGACCGGGGAATGGCTGTGTGAAGTTGAGCACCTGCCGCTGTTGCAGCACAGACTGTAATTAGCAGCCTACATGGGGGAAATGGGGAGAACTGGGTGGTTCAGAACAAACATACAGACGTTCAGACTGTGTAATAGGCTACTGCTTTCTGTAGTTGCTAACGAGACTTCCCGTTTGTTGTTTTCTTAGTAAAGCCCTTATACAATGCCTACCATCATTAATGTGGTGGATGCAGGTTGCTATGGCTTATAGAAGAGCTGAAGTGTGGTGATGGTAGAGGAGCCTATAGAGAAAACACTGCAGTGCAGTCTCACATATTGGCCCGCCGGTTTAGGGAAGCTCAGTGAGAGGATTTAGATAAAGGTGTAAACGAAGCGGCAGCTTGTTCCCTGTAGGTAAACCATATGCTAAATCATGGCTTTAGGTACTGTATACTAACGGGCACGTTTCAGGCTGTTACAAGCTTTTTTTTGTTTCACCAGAGCAATATTAACTTTTTTTCTCAATGGGATTTAGTCTCTCTCTCTCTCTCTCTCTCTCTCTCTCTCTCTGTGAGCTTGTGTCCTTGTGCGCTTGCATGTCCATTTTAGGTATGTGTGGTGCGTGTTAACGTGTGTGTGGGTTTCGCCAGTCAGGGAGACAGAGAGAGATGCTGCACAGCTGTATCGCCGTTTACTGGCAATAAAAACGCATTGGCTAGGCTACTTGCTCGTTTTATTTGGATGGCAGTATGCAGCTTACCGGGTGAATAGGCTATCACAGAGCCCGTATTCGAATTAGATACTTTACTGAGTTCCCGATTGAGAGTATAGTTTCTGTGGTGTGATTCTGTGGTCGACAATTTTCCAAAATAATTGGGTGCCTTCCTGTCTGCCTGCCTATCAGCGTTCTGCTGCTGTATAATAGCCTAGATGGTGGTTGTGTACAGTACATGTAGTGAGGGCTGTGTGTACATTCCGCTCGGTCGTTTACAAACCTCCTTCACACAGCGAGTCGCGGTGTGGATAAGCCTGCCCCTAGGGAAAAAAACGTGCAACCCCCGGGGGTTGGGGGGGGGGGACATATGACGCAGGGATAAGGGTAGTTGATTGATGATGATCCTATTTCGGGAAGTGCGTCTCGATTAGAATGAATGGCGAGCCTCGCGACTAAATACCCAATAGGCTACCGAGCCTCGCCAAGCTCAACGGTCCTCAGACAGACGCAAACCCCAGGCGTTATCACTGTATTCATGTTTGTTATGATGTTATTGCTGTTGGTTCGTGTCATGAGAGCAACATTTGAAGAGGAGCGCAGTGAATAAAATGAATATGATATACCATGCAGTGTGGGCTATACACATTGCATAATCAAAACAAACAAAACAAATATCGAAATGTAATCGAGTATAACCCAGACTACGTCCCACTTTTCCAATAATGTTTAGGATGTGCCCAGATTACCAGTCATGTGAGAAATCCCATTCCGAGAAAGCCAGAGAACGTTAAGCAGATCAGACAGTGCTTTTAGTGAGTAGCTGACCGGCCTACCCAGCCGTGCTCGTCTTAATGTGCCAGAGGCTAGTTGGAGCTGGGCCATGTCTCACATTCAATCTCTCTCTTTCTCTCTTTCTCTCTCTCTCTCTCTCTCTCTCTCTCTCTCTCTCTCTCACTCACTCACTCACTCACTCACTCACTCACTCACTCACTCACTCACTCTCTCTTTCTCTCTCTCTCTCTCTCTCTCTCTCTCTCTCTCTCTCTCTCTCTCTCTCTCTCTCTCTCTCTCTCACTCACTCACTCACTCACTCACTCACTCTCTCCCCCTCGGGCCAATGTTGCCCTCTTCTTTCACATTTTAAACTGGAATATTTACTGTGGAGTTTACGGCCATATTTATACATTAAATGGAAATATGGATGTCTATAATGCAGTAATATAGCTTACTCGAAATCTTTAGCGCAAATTCCCTGCACTTTTTTGCGTGGCCTGCGTCACAGCTTGGTGCTGAAATGGATAGCTCCTTCTCGTTGGCTTACGTTCATACCGGCGTAGTGACACAGCAGGTCACAACCGTTCACACAACAACGAATCATTGGAAAGACACTGACTCAGCCAATCCAATGGCAGAGCTATTGTACACCACGAACGTGTCACTTTATGTCGTGTGTCCTACAGGAGGCATAATGAGATCTGTTTATAGCAGGGGTATTTAACATTTTATTTCACAGGACCCCTCCAAGGCAAATCTGCGACCCAGGGACCCTGTCATATGTTAGCAAAACATGTATTTTTCATGTGTCTTATCATCAGGTGAATGATAATGCACTGTAAAACTTTTCCCTGTAAATTTACAGCATTATTCTGGCACCACAGTTGCCAGCTTAATAGCGTAATTTTTCTTCACAGCAGATATGCTTTAATATAGTTTACAGTACTATTTCCTTACTGTAAAACATATTACAGCATCCCTGCTGTAAATTTACAGCAGGGATGCTGTAATAGGTTTTACAGTATTACAAACTTACAGTATTAAGCTGGCAACTGTGGTGCCAGTATAATGCTGTAAATTTACAGGGTAATACCTACAGTAATATACAAATATTTTACAGTACTAAGCAGCATTGCAGGTTGTCTTTAGAAGACAGCTCCCTGAAATGTAATATTGTAAGAAAAACAATATGTGTACACATATATATATATTTCTTCAAATTCATAACATGAATTTCACATGAATTGCACTTTAACCACAAAGAACAATATTTGAAAAAAGTAACATTACAATTCCAGATAGTAGGAAAGCGATACAGTGATAAGAACAGTGATAAGAACATTGACAAAAACTGGCCAATAATGTACTTCACCATACACAAACCAATACATCAGAATAGGTCATTCTTCAAAATACTGGACAAAAAACCCCACTCAAAACAGATCAATAAAAAATAGAAAAACAACAGTCGGACAGGGAGAAACGTTTACATAAAAACTATAACAAGAACTGCTTGCCTGCCTGTCATTTAGAGAGATCGAGAGAGAGAGGGGGCAGAGAGAGAGGGATGCTGGATAGAGAAGAGCAAGCAGGGCTAGACTGGAGCCAGACAGGCACGCTACTGCAAGCCAACACAGGCTCCAGGATGGTGCTAGCCGAGCATCTGCTGACCCGACCCCCGTGGCAGGATTTCTGGGAAAATGAGAGATGCAAACAAGTCTCGAATAATGCAGATTATCACCCCAATCTTTGAAACTGTGGTCCTCCTTAGCTCTGATATGTCAACTAGGACAAACATGGAAATAGAAAGGAAGGAAAGAGAGAGATTGCTATTACTATCACTACTACTATCAATACTACTACTATTACTATCACTACTACTATCAATACTACTACTATTACTATCACTACTACTATCAATACTACTACTATTACTATCACTACTACTATCACTATACTACTACTATTACTATCACTACTACTATCAATACTACTACTATTACTATCACTACTACTATCAATACTACTACTATTACTATCACTACTACTATCAATACTACTACTATTAATATCACTACTACTATCAATACTACTACTATTACTATCACTACTACTATCAATACTACTACTATTACTATCACTACTACTATCAATACTACTACTATTACTATCACTACTACTATCAATACTACTACTATTACTATCACTACTACTATCAATACTACTACTATTACTATCACTACTACTATCAATACTACTACTATTACTATCACTACTACTATCAATACTACTACTATTACTATCACTACTACTATCAATACTACTACTATTACTATCACTACTACTATCAATACTACTACTATTACTATCACTACTACTATCAATACTACTACTATTACTATCACTACTACTATCAATACTACTACTATTACTATCACTACTACTATCAATACTACTACTATTACTATCACTACTACTATCAATACTACTACTATTACTATCACTACTACTATCAATACTACTACTATTACTATCACTACTACTATCAATACTACTACTATTACTATCACTACTACTATCAATACTACTACTATTACTATCACTACTACTATCAATACTACTACTATTACTATCAATACTACTATCAATACTACTACTATTACTATCACTACTACTATCAATACTACTACTATTACTATAACTATTACTATCACTACTACTATCAATACTACTACTATTACTATCACTACTACTATCAATACTACTACTATTACTATCACTACTACTATCAATACTACTACTATTACTATCACTACTACTATCAATACTACTACTATTACTATAACTATTACTATCACTACTACTATCAATACTACTACTATTACTATCACTACTACTATCAATACTACTACTATTACTATCACTACTACTATCAATACTACTACTATTACTATCACTACTACTATCAATACTACTACTATTACTATCACTACTACTATCAATACTACTACTATTACTATAACTATTACTATCACTACTACTATCAATACTACTACTATTACTATCACTACTACTATCAATACTACTACTATTACTATCACTACTACTATCAATACTACTACTATTACTATCACTACTACTATCACTACTACTATTACTATCACTACTACTATCAATACTACTACTATTACTATAACTATTACTATCACTATACTATCAATACTACTACTATTACTACAACTATTACTATCACTACTACTATCAATACTACTACTATTACTATAACTATTACTATCACTACTATCAATACTACTATTACTATTACTATCACTACTACTATCAATACTACTACTATTACTATTACTATAACTATTACTATCACTACTATCAATACTGCTACTATTACTATTACTATTACTATAAATGTTACTATTACTATCACTACTACTATCAATACTATAACTATTACTATAACTATTACTATCACTATTACTATCACTACTACTATCAATACTACTACCATTACTATTACTATTACTGTTACTATTACTCGCTGGGTAAAAAGGTAGATGACAACTGACAAATCAAGTTGATGCGTTCATCAGGTGTGTGTGTTTGTGAAGTTACATGTTGGAGTTTTTCCACTCCAACTCCTTCAGGTCTGCGAGGAAGCGTGTAACATGGGTCTTGCAGCTCACTCCTTCTTTTGCTGTGCATTTTGCAACGATGTACGCTGAAAGTCGGGAAGCAAATTCAGGGAGTGAATACATTTAATAAATAAAAGAACGAAACAAGAAACACCAATATAGAACAGGAACAATGACGACTGGGGAAGAAACCAAATAGAGTGACATACTGTATACACTAGATACCACTAGATACTCTAGGTACCACTTTACTATCTTTCTGTTCCACCTTAAATCAAATAATTGTATTACCAAGCATGATCAGCATTGGGGTGTCCGGCAAAAGAATTTGCGCCTCGACATCACCCCGACTTGCAGTGACCTAAAATCACAAAACATTCATTAAAAAATGATTCAAATCATGTGTAATAGTACAGTATAAACATAATTAATCATATATACACTATAAGTATTAAACAACTATTCCTTATATCTGCCAAGAGGAACAGATATTCCTCCTTATCTTTGAAGTGGGTCATCAACAAAAGAATGGCAGCAGTGGCTGTTACATCATCATTGCCTCTGATGTTACAGGCAATTTCATTCAACAGGCACTGGATCTGTCTCTACTTGGTCTTTTGGCTTTTAAAAAAGTTGACCAATGACATAGTTAACCTCTAGAGGACCCCTTCGAGATAAAATCCCGTTAACGGGATTGGTTGGACAACAACCAGTGAGATAGCACGGCGCGAAATAATAAAAATAAAAAATCTAAAAATTAAAATTCAAGTATTATACAGCATTTTAAAGATACTCTACTCGTTAATCCAATCACATTGTCCGATTTCAAAAAGGGTTTACGGTGAAAGCAAAACACCTTAGCAAAAAAAAGCAATTTTCCAAGCACGGATAGCCGTCACAAAACCAGATATACAGCTAAAATGAAGCACTAACCTTTGACAATCTTCATCAGATGACACTCCTAGGACATCATGTTAGACAATACATGCATTTTTTGTTCGATCAAGTTCATATTTATCTCCAAAAACCCAATTTTTACATTGGCGCGTGACTTTCAGAAAATGTTTTCTCCCCATAACTACCGGTGAATAGGCACATACATTTACAGAAGAACTCATAAACGTTGACAAAATTTATAACAATTATTTAAAGAATTAGAGATAATCTACTCCTTTATGCAACCTCTTTGTCATATTTCAAAATAACTTTACGGAAAAAGCACATTGTTCAATATTCTGAGTACAGAACTTAGCCTTCAATGCTAAGCTATACAGTTAGCCTACAACCACGGCATCGACAAATCTCTAAAAATATGTTCGAAATATTTTCTTACCTTTGCTGATCTTCGGCGGAATGCACTCGGAAGGGCACCCACTTCCACAAGAAATGTTAATTTGTTCTGCAAAGTCCATCATTTATGTCCAAATACGTCCGTTTTGTTGACCCATCCAGAACACTTTACAATGCCATGTGGCGTGGACACAAATCCATAGACGAAATGGTCAAAAGTTCCATTACCGTTTGTAGAAACACGTCAAACGATGTTTACAATCAATCCTTTAGGGTATTTTTTAACATAAAATTGCAATAATTTTACAACCGGTCAATAGGTATTCATCCCAGAAGAAAAATAAAAAACAACGAAGTCACGTGCATGCGCATCATAAGACACCTGTCCTCAGACTGGCCAGTGATTGACTGAGCCACAATTTTCTGCCTGGTAACAGGTGACGGATGAAACCAGTTCCTAAAGATTGTTGACAGCCAATGGAAGAGTTAGGAGGTGCAACGTAAATCCTATGTCACTGTAGTTTTTCAAGGGATTCAAAAGAAAAACTAAATTTCTAATTTCTCCCACTTCCTGATTCACTTTTTCTCAGGTTTTTGCCTGCCATATGAGTTCTGTTAATATAATATGCATATTCTATTTTCTGGGCCAGAGTAGTAACTTGTTTAAATTGGGTACGTTTTTCATCCGACCGTGAAAATACTGCCCCCATTTCTCCTGCTGCTCCATTCCACGCTGCTTGGTCCTTTTATGGTGGGTTATTCTGTCACGGCTGTTTGAAGGAGCGGACCAAGATGCAGCATGTTCGTAGTTCCACATATTTATTTAAACGTGAAACTTAATGCAATACATAAATAACTTGAAAATAGGAAAACAACAAACCGTGACGCAGAGCGGACAACACACTACTCAAAAGACAATAACCCACAAACCACAATGAGAAAAAACCCTACTTAAATATGATCTCTAATCAGAGGCAATGAGGATCAGCTGCCTCCAATTAGAGATCAACCCCAAACAATCCCAACATAGAAATAGACAAACTAGAACCTAAACATAGAAATAGAAAACATAGATTAGCCCAAAACACCCCCTGTCACGCCCTGCCCTACTCTACTATAGAAAATGACATCTTACTAGGGACAGGACGTGACACAAAACTAGAAAACTATACCACGTGGAGCATTGGCTACACGCCTGGAAATGGTTCAACTCTGAGACTATCGATCCCTACAGAATAAGAGCAAATCTTAGATACTAATTACTAGTCTGCAGCTAGAAATTATGTAAACCTGGAACGAGAATACAGACAACTGCCAAAACATCTATTCTATGAGAACATTTCTGAATGGTACACTGAAGTATCAATTCTAACCACGAAAGACTTTGATCTTCAGGGAAGCAGAAAGAGAGAGAGAGACTTTTATGAACTCTCCAGCAGACGGACCGGATTCCAACAGAGAACATCACAAAGACACATGGGAGTGAATATATATTGATTGCAATTATTCCCGAATGAGTGAGCGTTCATGTGCAAAGGATTAGCATTTCAATTAATATAATTATCAACTGTGTGTAGTGATCCCTTCTGTCTTTCCTCTTCTTTCTCAGTCCACACCCATTTCCCTTTGTCCACCAAGCCATGATATCGGCTTAGCCCACTAAGGAATCTTCTCTATCCTTGTTAGTAACCAATATCTACTGTTTGTTTGTTTATGCATTTCTGTGATTATTAAGTTAGTTAATACATGATTAAGCCAATTGGTGTATGGATGATTCATAGTTTAGGCTGGGTTTGTGCAGATAACCAACAATTTACGACGTTTGGAATGATATTGAAGTGAGGTAAAGAATAATTAATTAATAGAAGACTAATTGATCAGATATTAAAATATCTGAAAAGTTATATTCGGAAAATTATAACTTTGTAATCTGAAGATTTTCCGTGGTGCCCCGACTTCCTAGTTAATTTCATTTACATGATCAGTTTATCACGTAATAATAATTACAGATAATTGATTTGAAATAATAACAGTCTTCACTTTTAATGATGCCAAAGACACGACATTACATTACAGCCTTATTCTAAAATGGATTAAATACTTTTTTCCTCATCAATCTACACACAATACCCCATAATGACAAATCAAAGGCTTTTAAGACATTTTTGCTAATTTATTACAAATAAAAAACTGATATGACATTTACATAAGTATTTAGACCCTTTACTCAGTACTTTGATGAAGCACCTTTGACAGCGATTACAGCCTCGAGTCTTCTTGGGTATGACGCTACAAGCTTGGCACATCTGAATTTGGGGAGTTTCTCCCATTCTTCTCTGCAGATCCTCTTAAGCTCTGTCATGTTGGATGGGGAGCATCGCTGCACAGCCATTTTCAGGTCTCTCTCCAGAGCTGCTAGAGCTCTACGGACAATTCATTTGACCTCAAGGCTTGGTTTTTGCTCTGACATGCACTGTAAACTGTGGGACCTTATATAGACAGGTGTGTGCTTTTCCAAATAATGTCCAATCAATTGAACTGACCACAGGTGGACTCCAATCAAGTTGTAGAAACATCTCAAAGATGATCAATGGAAACAGGATGCATCTGGGCTCAATTCTGAGTCTCATAGCAAAGGGTCTGAATACTTAAGTAAAAAAGGTATTTCTGTTTATTCTTTTTTATAAATTTGCTAAAACGTTAACAACCTGTTTTCACTTTGTAATTATGGGGTATTGTGTGTATATTGATGATGATCTTTATTTATTTAATACATTTTTTGAATAAGGCTGTAACGTAACAAAATATGGAAAAAGTCAAGGGGTCTGAATACTTTCCGAATGCGCTGTACGTAGCAGCTGTTCAAAAATATTTTGGCGACTTTTCCCAGAAATAAAATATAAAATAGCTTAAGTAGAACAGAACGCCTATTTTATTTTCTCATGCGTCTTCCTTCAGACCGTTTGGCATGGAGCATCACATTAGTGGAAACCAAGACTGTTCTCAGGGCAGGCCTGGTTGTAGATAGGTTCAAGCCGCGTCGGGGACAATTTTAGCATTTTAGCTTTCCTAACCTTAATCGAATTATCCTAACCTGCCATGTTAATTACCCTAACATGCTGCGTTAATTATCGTAACCTGCTACTGTCGTGGTAATATTCAGTCAATAATATTTCTCAAATACCGGAGCCTGTGAGTTCAAATAGACTTTTATTACAATATAAGCCGAGCTGGTTCATGAAAATAACTAACTTTTCAGCCTTGGCACACACTCTTTATACAGGTTTCATCTTTACGTCACACACATAGTAACTCCTCTTAATGACTTTTCCGCTCTGGCATTTAGCCACCGTTATCTTTTTGCCTTGCACTAATTTTAGTTTGGTTTCACATTAGGGCATGGAAACTTTAGAGCCATAGCAATGGTTCAAAAATAAACAGTCATGTCCACTCCCCAGACAGGTGCATGTCTAATGGTGTCTCATGACCCAGACGCACATATAGAGTGCACTATTCTTGCTGACTCTGCTGAAATGAACACACATGTTCTGGAACATTCCCAATATAACCCTCCTCTGGGGCTTAATAAGTCCCAAACCTGAAGGTATGTTCCAGTGCAAGTGAGAAGGGAAGCACCTTCTATGTTGCCAAGGAGACAACCTGCCACCCTTAATCCTAATCAACTTTTGCTTCACTTTCTCATTCATATTGGGGAGGCTGGACCAAATATATCCCCTCACATAGCTAGAAAGAAGTAAAAGATCCCTCCTCAAGCCAATTATCCTTTAACATAGTGTAAAAGCATGTGTATGCATTTCTCGTCCTTGCCCGAGGTTCACAGTTATGCAAAATATAAGAAGAATTATAAACTAAACCTCATAAACCCTTATAACGTTGTTCTCAATATGACACCTCCTCATATGGCCCTCCCTCACAGACACCTCTCTAACAACTATTTGGTCAAAAATGAAAAAACCTGTTTAAGGATTAAAGGCGTGGTCCGTGGACTCTTGTAACCGGAAAACCCAATGTCACTTACATGTCTAGGAGATCAGATAATCAGCTTTAACTTCCTTTATAGTATCATCCATATTCACTAAACACACTGTTTATCACAACACAATGGGCAATCATCCCTTTGACACATTGTAAGTCGCTCTGGATAAGAGCGTCTGCTAAATGACTTAAATGTAAATGTAAATGTAATGCACATCCAATGGTTGAATATGATGATAATGTCATCTCTTTCTCTTCATCCTTTTGAGCACCACTTATATTGGTTGAAACCTGGGACCAGGATTAGGAACCTCATTATCCTTGACATAGTCTGGAACTGGATATATGTCAGGAAGTTGTCACCATCTATTACAGTCTCTCACAATTGATGTTGTTCTTGATAGGTACGACAAGCCCATCCTCCCCCTGGAGCTACACCCCCATAGGCATTCAGGATATCCACATGGATAGTCCAAAAGACCTCCTTTAGTATTGCATGGTTTTCCTCTTTTGTCAGTGTATTGTCCTGGAGCTCCAGGGATAGGGTACACCTCCACAGGTGGGTCGGTAATGACAGTCATCTGTTTTACTGTGGTTTGGATCAGGAGAGATTTCAGTAAAGGTAAAACACAACAGAATACAACTCCCATCACCACTAGTGCTATGTCTATCATGATTGCCATTTTTGTAAACATTGCACACCATTTTCTCAGGATTGAGTCCAACCAGTCCCTGGCATGGGAATCATGTCCAGCATTGTTCTTTACTTCCTGTCGTAGTCCTTTCAGCTTGGTCATTGCCTTAGTAAATTAACCATCTGGGGCAGTGTTATTGGGGATGAAGTTGCAACATTCATCTCCAAACAACATAAACTCCACCTTTCTCTGCCAAGAGCCAATTTAAAGCCTGCCTGTTCTGCCATGTCACCCAAAGCTGTCAATGCAGAGTCTGTATAGTTAATGAGTCTTTGTCGATTCTAGTAAATGTCATTTATCCATTCTAGGTTTTTGTTTGGTGATATAAAGAAATATTGATTCAAATCCTGAGTTAACCTCATCTCTTGCTTTGTATTCCTTGGGGATTCCTCTAGGTTGTTCTATTGCATCCTAATAGACCTTGGGGTCAGACTTATATTCTCTCCTTACTCTATGTTTTATAGTTTGTTGCTTGGCATCACTAGGATTCCATTCAGTGGCAGTTATCTGTTGAATCAACCTAACTCTTGCACAAAGGCCTGTCCATCCTGTTGGTAGTGTTGCCCTTCATCTTTTCCCTCCACATATCCAGAAGAAATCTGCCACTACCACAGTCTGTTCTTCATATGGTGCAATTAGAGTTTGATTTTGGGGTCTCTAATTTCTGTGCTTCTACCCGTACATCCAATTCTGGACACCATTTTCCCAAGCCTGTTTGGTTGTAATATCTTTGATAGTGTGGATTACCCAAATATGACAAACATTCAGCTGGACAATAAGGCCTTTCTGACCTTCCCAAATAGCAAAAGTTTTGATTAAAGTCAGGACAATCCCTATAATCATAAGGATTAGGTACCATCACTAACTTTTTTAGTGGAGAAGGCGCACACAATAAGCAATTTGTCAATCTTAATTTAGACGGTGTATATTGAGTCAATTCATACCATTCATTTTTTGCTACTTTCTTCAAAGATTTGTCCTTGTATTGTACTGGGGTTGAATCACTAATTGGGGTTACAGTCTCCTTTTCTTGACGTAAACTACTGGGATTGATTAGAAGGTTCCAAATGTTTTGGAGGAACCCAACTGACACTAATGTTTCTAACCTATTTGTAATGGTAGTAGGCGCTAGCTGGGTTGTTACTGTTGTTGTTTTTACTACATCTATTACTGTTGTTGTTTTTACTACATCTATTACTGTTGTTGTTTTTACTACATCTGTTACAGTTGTTGTTTTTACTACATCTGTTACTGTTGTTTTTACTACATCTATTACTGTTGTTTTTACTACATCTGTTACAGTTGTTGTTTTTACTACATCTATCTACTACTGTTGTTGTTTTTACTACATCTGTTACTGTTGTTGTTTTTACTACATCTATTACTGTTGTTGTTTTTACTACATCCATCTATTACTGTTGTTTTTACTACATCTATTACTGTTGTTTTTACTACATCTATTACTGTTGTTGTTTTTACTATATCTATCTGTTACTGTTGTTGTTTTTACTACATCTGTTACTGTTGTTGTTTTTACTACATCTATTACTGTTGTTGTTTTTACTACATCTGTTACTGCTGTCTGTTTTGTCAGAGGCTCTAGGTTGGGGTCTATTTGGATGATAGTCACACTATTCCCTTCAAACCATTTAATGCTAACTATTTCTATTATGTATTCTTCACCTTCCTTTTGGTCTTGCTTGTCCATGGTAATCAGCCAATTAGCTTCTCCTTTGTTTATTCTTATATTACATCCTTTTAAGTCCCAGATGGCTTCTCCCATCCTCTGATGATGGGTCCACCCACAGAGTGCCATTTCTGGTAGAGGTCTAGTTCTCTTAATTGAGAGGGACCTCTGAACTTCGGCGTCCGTTATTGTTTGGGATGGAATGGGTATGCTAATCCTATTTTTTTTTTTTCAAAGGAGATTTAGTAGAAACGTGTTTTCTGACCCTACTTCTGACACACTCTATAGTTGTAGGTGGGTCTACTATATCATAGGTGAATGCACCAATTTGTAAGTCGCTCTGGATAAGAGCGTCTGCTAAATGACGTAAATGTAAAATGTAAATGTATTACCATGTTTCCTAGGTCTGCTGCTGTTGCTGTCAAGGCCATTTTACCACTCTTCAGTGGTTTTGGTTTCCACTGTCTGTCAGGGAGACGATCTAAGGGCAGAGAAGTTGATGGTAGGGAAATCTCCTTCCCATCCTTCTGTCATTGTTTCTCCATCCCCTTGGACAGCTCCTCCGTCAGGGGTATCTGCCAGAGTAGGTATGTCATCGGGAGCAACAGGCATGTCACTCCTCCCCATCCCTGGACTCTCTGGATATTCAGGCGAGTGTATCTGTTGACTATTGGGAGTTGCGCCGTGATCCTTTTCTCCCATTATGCAGCTGGACCTTACTTGTCGTTACTTAATAACTTCACATCAACCATGGATGCGACTAACATTATAATTCCGTTTACATGGTAAAGCAAAAGAGAACAAAACACTTAGTGGTTAACCCAAGCTATCATCCAGTGAGTTCTCCAACAACCTCCCTGTCGGAGGACAATTAAAAATATGGTTCCTGGAGCCTCCCTCGGCCTAATAAATTTGAGCAGTGCCCTCACCCCTCACCGTTCGAAAGTAACTCTCTCTCTCTCTGTATCCGAATCATAACTACAACATTTTAAAAATTATCCAACCAAAATTCAGAATGACAGTCCTTAGTGCTTACTTTGAGACTATGACTGGAATTCCTGCTTCTTAACTTAGCACACATCATCCCGGTTTGAATGTACATTTATAAACAGAACTTTTTATTGTCGTTAATAACTGTTCTCAGTACAACCTCCCTTTGTCCCTGTTTTCCTGTTGCAAGTGGCCTGGTAATGAAAGATCAGTATCACAGTGCATCATTAGTCTAAACTTGTTTTTCCTTCTCCCGGCACTTATCATTCTAGCGTGTCTTTTTCAGATATCGTTCACAGGTCATCTTCGCAACCGACTCAGATAGAAGTGTTAAAAGTCACTGTCACATTGCACGCCTATGTCGCTCTCTCTTCAGCCAGTTAGGGAGGGTTTTGAGGTTCACACACACTATTTGTGGTCAAATTATCCCTACCATGCATTAAGACACGATCTGACGTCACCTTCCATGATAACTCCCTTATTCTACTGGCGAACTCTTGGAAGAGTTACCAGATCAGGAAGTTATCACCCTAACCCCTCGCAGTATCCCACACTCCAGTATCCCAATATGGTGAAATTTGTATCGAAACAAAAACACAAAATGAAATCAGCAATACATACAGTTGAAGTCGGAAGATTAGATAAGTTGGGTGAATTTTGGCCAATTCCTCCTGACAGAGCTGGTGTAACTGGGTCAGGTTGTAGGCCTCCTTGCTCGCACACACTTTTTCAGTTCTGCCCACAAATTTTCTATAGGATTGAGGTCATGGCTTTGTGATGGCCACTCCAATATCTTGACTTTGTTGTCCTTAAGCCATTTTGCCACAACTTTGGAAGTATGCTTGGGGTAATTGTCCATTTGTAAGACCCATTTGCGACCAAGCTTTAACTTCCTGACTGATGTCTTGAGATGTTGCTTCAATATATCCACATAATTTTCCTTCCTCATGAGGCCATCTATTTTGTGAAGTGCACCAGTCCCTCCTGCAGCAAAGTATCCCCACAACATGATGTGCTTCACGGTTGGGATGGTGTTCTTCAGCTTGCAAGCATCCCCCTTTTTCCTCCAAACATAACAATGGTCATTATGGCCAAACAGTTCTATTTTTGTTTCATCAGACCAGAGGGCATTTCACTAAAAAGTATGATCTTTGTCTCCATATGCCTTTACAAACCGTAGTCTGGCTTTTTATGGCGGTTTTGGGGCAGTGGCTTCTTCCTTGCTGAGCGGCCTTTCAAGTTATGTCGATATAGGACTTGTTTTACTGTGGAAAAAGATACTTTTGTACCTGTTTCCTCCAGCATCTTCACAAGGTCCTTTGCTCTTGTTCTGGGATTGATTTGCACTTTTCGGGTACTGAGTTTGAAGGTAGGCCTTGAAATACATCGACAGGTACACCTCCAATTGACTCAAATTATGTCAATTAGCCTATCAGAATCTTCTAAAGCCATGAAATCATTTTCTGGAATTTTCCAAGCTGATTAAAGGCAGTTAAGTTAAAGGCAGCTAAGTTGCGTTAGTGTATGCAAACTTCTAACCCACTGGAATTGTGATACAGTGAATTATAATTGAAATAATCTGTCGGTAAACAATTGTTGGAAAAAGTACTTGTGTCATGCACAAAGTAGATGTCCTAACTGACTTGCCAAAACTATAGCTTGTTAACAAGAAATTTGTGGGGTGGTTGAAAAGCAAGTTTTAATGACTCCAACCTATGTGTATGTAAACTTCTGACTTCAACTGTATATCACAATCCATTTGGAGTAACTGTCATCCCTTATCAACATATATTTTCCCTTCTATATGCAGACTGAACAAAGTACCTCTGTATATTTACCCAAAGACCATGACCCCAGGGAACTGGTCATTTTCCTTCCGAACACATGATTCAAAAACAACATGTTAAATAAAAAATAAACAATCTGAATTACTAATCAACTTAGAATTACAACTCCTTATAACTCCCTAAGGAAATAATAGTATCTCAAAGTAATGGTACACTTTGAATAGAGACTGGTGTTTCTCATTCATTTTATAATTAAATCCTACCTGTTTTCGATCATTTCTAGTGAGATTGATCAGGCCTAACCAGAAAGTCAGAATACTTTCGACACCATTTAAAAATATATATAATTAAATTTATTTCACATTTATTTAACCAGGTAGGCTAGTTGAGAACAAGTTCTCATTTACAACTGCGACCTGGCCAAGATATAGCAAAGCAGTGCGACACAAACAACAACACAGAGTTACACATGGAATAAACAAACATACAGTCAATAACACAATAGAGAAAAAGTCTATACATAGTGTGTGCAAATGAGGTAAGATAAGGGAGGTAAGGCAATAAATAGGCCATAGCGGCGAAAAAAATTACAATTCAGCAATTAAACACTGGAGTGATAGATGTGCAAAAGATGAATGTGCAAGTAGAGATACTGGGGTGCAAAGGAGCAAAAATAAAGAAATAAATAACAGTATGGGGATGAGGTAGATAGATGGGCTGTTTACAGATGGGTTATGTATAGGTGCAGTGATCTGTGAGCTGCTCTGACAGCTGGTGCTTAAAGTTAGTGAGGGAGATATGGGTCTCCAGCTTCAGTGATTTTTGCAATTCGTTCCAGTCATTGGCTGCAGAGAACTGGAAGGAAAGGTGGCCAAAGGAGGAATTGGCTTTGGGGGTGACCAATGAAATATACCTGCTGGAGCGCGTGCTACGGGTGGGTGCTGCTATGGTGACCAGTGAGCTGACATAAGGCGTGGCTTTACCTAGCAGAGACTAATAGATGACCTGGAGCCAGTGGGTTTGGCGACGAATATGAAGCGAGGGCCAGCCAACGAGAGCATTCAGGTCACAGTGGTAGGTAGTATATTGGGCTTTGGTGACAAAACAGATGGCACTGTGATAGACTGCATCCAATTTGCTGAGTAGAGTGTTGGAGGCTATTTTGTAAAGGACATCCCCGAAGTCGAGGATCGGTAGGATGGTCAGTTTTACGAGGGTATGTTTGGCAGCATGAGGGAAGGAGGTTTTGTTGTGAAATAGGAAGCCGATTCCTTTCCCTTCCTCTCCCTATTATATTTCCTCTCCCTTTTCTTTCCCCGTCCTTCAGAAACCATTTCACAACCTTTCCATCCGTCTGTATACCCAATTTTAAACTGAATTCGAAAAACCTCATCCAAAATAAATCCCACAGTATCAACAACACTATCGCATGTTTCATAACCGGTAAAATGTGTGCGTGTGCTGGTGTGTGTGTGTGTGTGGTAAACCATATGGAAAAAACAAACAAAAATGGCCAGGCCGTCCCATTCTTTATTTAGCTTAGACACAATTCACTCCCATATGGTATTATATGATTGGTCTCTCTCTTCCATAACCATGTACAATTATCCTGGTATCGTTAATAGACCAATGTCCAATCAACATATGTAATAGCTGTTTCCCCTTAGATTGTTCCTGTTAACCTTTCTAAATGTAATACTTTTCCCTGTCGCAAATGTAGTCAATTTCTCAGCTTAAGAAATCAGTGATATTTGATCCTAGATCCTAATAAAAAGTAGTTTGAGACATGGTCTCCAATGTCTCCCTTTATTAACATACATACTGTATTGGACTTCCATCAGTCCTGGAAGCAAGAATTATATTCAAGACACATCAGATAACAGTGTTCCATTAAGTGGAATCGACCCCATCTAAAATAAACAATCCCAGAGCCCCTTTCCAGTTATCCCATCAGTTTAACCTGTTGCATTAGTTTAGTGAAATACAAAACTGTTGTTTAACAAATGTAGAACCGTCAAAAAGTTGGTGCTGTCTCATCAGCTTGATAGCCAATGCTTATTTCATTCTACTTTTATTACTGGACACTGTTCCACGTGGGAATATATTATAATTTCTAGAATACATTAACTTCCTGCTCAGATTCACTGGTGTTACCTAACTATAAAACCAAGCAACAGTAATGTTTCTCATACCTCTACTTCAGATGTCCCACTGCCTGCTTGCTTTCAACCGCAGCTAATCTTTTGTACAATCTCAAGGCTCAATCCCTCCACTCATCATATAACCTCGTATTGAAACCTCAGCTTTTCAAATTACTAAAATATCGCATCATTAGAGTGCTATAAAAATACACTAATAAAATATTGACATTCACATACTGTCAACACTCATTACGTTTACATCAATGCTCCTTATCAATATGACTATATTTTTATCACTAACCGCTGCTTCACACTCATTAAGCATTTATTATTTTAAGATTATCCTGTAATGCGCCAAATGTAGAAAATACATCAGCCAATTCTTAATCAATCCAAACTATTCAAAATCAAAATTCTTACTTTCCAATTGACTACCTCTCATTTGTTACCTTCCCTAGTCTACATGTCTTCCCTTAAACTCAGAAAGCGCTCTACAATCTCAACCACACTCCACCTCTCTTTTCGCTAACGTTTATGTTACCAGGTGAATGTTTTATTTCAATTATAGTCAAAACAAACCTAATTCTACTTTTCACAGGGAGGCCACTTGAATTACTATTATCTCTTCCTCCCTTACGTTAATTCAATACATCTATTTTAGAATAAAACGAAACAAAGACTCAAACTACACGTTTCAAACTACTAGGATTTTCTTCTTGAGTCGGATGGTCTCGAAACCCCCAAATATGTTATCTTTTTCGCCGGTAGTACTTTGCCATTGCTAAAATCCCTTGTGTCCCTGCTCTACCACATAGTTTAAATATTGTATCAACATAGAACCCGCAAATCTAAGCCCTTTAGCGATTGTTTGAATGCGGCGTGATACAAAGTTCGACATTTTTAAACATCATTCGTGCTCTCCCATTTATACTGCCCATTTTTAATATGTTACGTAATATCCACTGTCCTTGATTCTCACAAGGATTATTTAACCCCAAAATCCGCTAAGAAACAGGGTTGATCCAAACTTTCTGATTCATAACGCCTAATACTTTTTTCCCACAAGACAGTCAAGCACCCAAGCTAACTGGCTAAAGATGGCTAGCTAATTTAGCTAACGCTACTTCCAGACATAAACAAGAGAATACATCTTCACTCTCCATTCTACTCTCCTCGCAGAGCTGGTTAGGCTCTTTACTTGTTTGTTAAAAACGTTGGTGACTAACTGTGCTGCTGGCAATAATTCAAATGACATTATGTTCCTGACGTTTACTGACACCGGCCATATTCAGCCCGGCTTTGAGCATTCGTAAAGTCATCAGCCACTCTGCACTCTGGTACATCCACATTAGTGCTTTGAAATCTGAACAAAATAGCCTGAACGACTTTACCAAGTACCCCATTTTACAGTATCCATTCTCAAAATAGTCCTGTTAGTGCAATTATGCTGATAGAATGCTAACATCAAAACGCTGGTATATTGAGCTTTTGATCTTGGTTTTATGTGATTGTGCCAATTCATAATTGCCTCCCTGAATTCTTTATTTGATTTGAATTTTCCGTTAGCAGGGAAATGTTGCTCAATATTATTCAGTTTGCTCAATTCTTTCCATATTCGAGCCAAATTGTTAGAATTTTTTATTGAAATAATTATTTTCCAAGCCTCTCCCTATTTTCCTGTGATATTCGTATTTATTATTTGCTCTCTAGTTTCATTTTATTTATTCACTTTATTAAAACAACTCTTATTCTCTTGTTCTTAGATTTCTCCCTACAGGTCCAGGGCTAAAAATCTTTAACGGTCTGTTCAAGCCCTGAATGGCTTGACCGCACCCTATTCCCTCCTATTTATATCCACATTATTTTTCTTTCTCTGATTATTGTACTCGGTCTATTGGTTATTGTCCCTGCCTCTAGATTTTTATCATTGTTCTCTCTTTTTGAGCATATTCTTACTTCAAATGTTCCAATTTCTATATACTGTATTTTCTTCTATCATGCAACACAGTGTGCAATTTTTAATGGCCTCACCGGGCAATCGCTGATGTCGTCTTGACATTTCTTACTACCTTACTATAATGTTCATATATTTTTTTAGATATCGGACTGTTCAAACTTCTAGTATTTATATTACTTCAACAGTCTCTCTCACACCATTTATATTCACCTCTCCTAGTGCAGGACCAGATGCATCCCCTCCTCCAGGTTACACTCAAGTGACGGTTCAGGAGAGGCTCACAACCCTTTTCCCACCAACAGCAGAGAACTTTCACACTCAGTTTCACATACCTCTTACGCTTTTGTAAGCGACCTGATTATACAGCACTTTTCTGATTCACTTCCTCGACACAGAAAAGGCAATATTATACAGGATTTATACCTGTCTCACACTTTTCTTAAGCGACCTGGAAATTTAGCTTTTTTCTGATTCACTTCCTCAACACAGAAAAGGCAATATTTTACAGGATTTTTACCCATCCAAGCAGTCCCCATTGATCAATTCATTTCCTCAATGTAATAGGTGGTATCACAGGAATTCTACCCATCCAAGCAGTCCTTATCGATTCACTTCCTAGTCACGATAAGCTGTATTACAGGATTTCTATTTCATTTTATTTGACCATGCAGATAAACAGTTGCCACTCCCGAACTAGGTCGAACAGAACAGTCAACAGGCCAGACCGATAACCTGAACGAGACTGAACACCCACCCCAGCTGAGCAACTGAGCGAGCTCGATGAATTGAATGACCCACCTGACTCGGACTGACTGAATAAGATGAATGGGCTATGTTTTGTGCGCAAACTCAAACAGGTTTAAACAAATAAGTCCAGCAAAACGGAATCAAACAACAGAGTCACAACTCAAACAGACTGAACAACTGGTCAGATGAACTGTCCGAACAAATCAGATGAATAACCCTACTCAACTGAGCCAGTCAAGACAGATGAAGCACATACATCTCCCTCTGCAATTGGTCACATACACAAATTATTATACTATATTTTCACTGTCGCAACCCTCAAAGCTTTTTATCCCCCCATTATTTTGCATGCATTTCATTGAACTCAAAAGCTCCCAATACTTCTTTGGTTTGTCAAATTTGGAGAGACCCACTTGGTGACCTACCATTGAGGCCGCGTCCTGGAGCGAACCACACAAAACTCAAAAATGTTGCTTACCTTTCAAAGTGGCCACTTTGTGTAGTTCGCCCAAAACCGTCCACAACTGCAGATTTTCACAGTTTCTGGTCCCTTTTCGCCACTCCTGGCTGGCTCGCCATTTAAGTCGTGGAAATATTCAGTCAATAATATTTCTCAAATACCGGAGCCTGTGAGTCCAAATAGACTTTTATTACAATATAAGCCGAGCTGGTTCATGAAAATAACTAACTTTTCAGCCTTGGCACACACTCTTTATACAGGTTTCATCTTTACGTCACACACATAGTAACTCCTCTTAATGACTTATCCGCTCTGGCATTTAGCCACCGTTATCTTTTTGCCTTGCACTAATTTTAGTTTGGTTTCACATTAGGGCATGGAAACTTTAGAGCCATAGCAATGGTTCAAAAATAAACAGTCATGTCCACTCCCCAGACAGGTGCATGTCTAATGGTGTCTCATGACCCAGACGCACATATAGAGTGCACTATTCTTGCTGACTCTGCTGAAATGAACACACATGTTCTGGAAAATTCCCAATACTACGCAAAAAGTCACTTCTGCTAGTCAAAACCAGCAGAACAGCCCTGAGAACAGTCTTGGTTTCAACTATGCAATAAAGCTCTCTTTCTCTCTCACATGCCACAGACTGTTTGGCGCCGCCAACTTCAGCTAATACAATATGTTATAGTAATTTTTACACAAGGCTTACAATTAAAGTTAATAACAGTATTTGTTTTAATCATTTTCCCAGAATACAGTGCAATCTACAGCATTAATGCTGTAAAACACATTTAAGGTGTTGTTACTGTGCATTCTAAAGTGTTTTACTGTTGAAATTACAGAAAAGTGTGGCAAGGAGAAGAAATCAACATTTTAAAATGAATAGATTTGGTAAATAGTTTTTCATTATTGTAAACTCTAACATAGCCTATTAGCAAGAAAGGTGACTCCAAACCCATATTGGCTAAGAGTATATGTTCAGCTGGTTAAACAAAGGTCAGCAACGTGTTGGCAAAAATGTACACTACCATTCAAAAGTTTGGGGTCAGTTAGGAATGTCCTTGTTTTTGAAAGAAAAACACATTTTTTTGTCCATTAAAATAACTTCAAATTGATCAGAAATACAGTGTAGATATTGTTAATTTTAAGACAAATATTTGTGGAAAGAAAGTTGATTGTCCCATATTTGAAGAATCCCTGAGCTCTAAAACAGTAACATTTCTCTCAACCTCATGGCAAAATGTGTAAAATAGCATGAGGTTGCTATTAAACTGCAAATGTTTCTCTCTGCCCCATGATCAGAAATACAGTGTAGACATTGTTAATGCTGTAAATGACTATTGTAGCTGTAAACGGCAGATATTTTATGGAATATCTACATAGGCATACAGAGGCCCATTATCAGCAACCACCACTCCTGTGTTCCAATGGCACGTTGTGTTAGCTAATCCAAGTTTATCATTTTAAAAGGCTAATTGATCATTAGAAAACCTTTTTGCAATTATGTTAGCACAGCTGAAAACTGTTGTTTCTGATTAAAGAAGCAATAAAACTGGCCTTCTTTAGACTAGTTGAGTATCTGGAGCATCATCATTTGTGGGTTCGATTGCAGGCTCAAAATGGCCAGAAACAAATAACTTTCTTCTGAAACTCATCAGTCTATTCTTGTTCTGAGAAATGAAGGCTATTCCATGCGAGAAATTGCCAAGAAAATGAAGATCTGGTACAATGCTGTGTACTACTCCCTTCACAGAACTGCGCAAACTGGCTAAAACCAGAATAGAAAGAGAAGTGGGAGGCCCCTGAGCAAGAGGACAAGTACAATAGAGTGTCTAGTTTGAGAAACAGACAACTCACAAAATATTTGCAAACTTGGACGATATTCATTACTAATTTAAGAATCTGTTTAACATAGGCCGAAGCTACAGGTTAGATTATTCGATACATAAGCTTCTTCTAGCAACTCCCATATCATGTAGCCCCTGTGTCAGTCAATGCACATTTCCTTTAGCCTTCCTCTCCACCTCTGGGTGTCATAATAAGGCGCTCTCGCACACGGGGACATGTACAGCACTCCCCGTGATTTCCCTGTTCATTCATTTTCCAACATCCCCTTCCCTGCATGAGCATTTCATTGTTTTATGTGGCCTCATCTCTGTGTCTACTGGGGGTTGTTAAAAAGCCATTAGGCAGTCGTCATGAAGTGGTCCTGTAGCATTTAAACACCCAGGTATTGGATTACAGCGAGGGCTAGCAGACCTCTCTATATGGAAGGAGAGTAGATATAACATTGGGAATGTTAAGTGCCTCAGCGGAGAGGAGAGTAGCTTAGTACTGCACGTCTCTGACATTTTGTCAACCGCTCCATTATTCTGTTACTAGCGATGTCAGTGTGTGTGTGTGTGTGTGTGTGTGTGTGTGTGTGTGTGTGTGTGTGTGTGTGTGTGGGGGGGGGGGGTGTCTGTGTGTGTGTGTGTGTGTGTGTGTGTGTGTGTGTGTGAGAGCGTGTGTGTTTGTGACAGTGTGTGTGTGAGTAAGTGCATGTGTTGATTCAGGTGGGTCACACGTGGATTCTCAAAAAGGTTTTGTGAGCGTGCTCCTGTTGAGAAATTTTCCCGCCTTTACCTGGCGGCTTGACTTCCCCCCTGAGAAAACACGGTTTGGTTTCTAAACATTACATCATGACTGTGTTATCGTAGCAGCCCTGGGATAAAACTATCCACAGAGAACTAAGCCAAGAACATTATGTCAACACCAGGGTTTCCGTTAGGAGAATGTGGCGCCGGACATTTGACCGGCAACATTTTAATTTACTGGGCATTTGAGAAATGTACCGGACCCATATGCATTGGGTGCGTAACCTGATTAGGGCGTCCACCCACGGTGCTCAGAATGACAGAAATCACATTTACAATATGGTCATTCATATTAACAGAACATGCCAGTCGAGGATGCATCTATGTGCAGTGTTCTTACCAAATTCTGATGTGTACTTTGAACATGTTAGAATAACTTTCCACATTTACATTTCCTCAGCCAACAAGACCAGTAACTAACAGCAAAATCACTAGCCTATGTCAATCCTCTGTATTAGAAATGTTTAGGCTACCTATTCTATTGGTCAGCTTGTCAGGAAAAAAATGGCCTATTCCAAACAGACTCTGGGACACTCGTGGGAAGATAGATCCCAGATTCATACAACCGGCTGTGATTGGGAGTCAGTCTCAAGTTTAAATGTTGATAAACTATTATTTCTTCACATTATAAGCGCAGCAATGCGCCCAGACAGCAGGCTACGCTCTAATGTTCGTTCGTTCCATAATGCAATTAGCAGGAAAACAACGTTGTCGAAAGGGCACTGCAAATGTGAGCGGTTTCATGTTACAGAGATGAAAATATCCATTACAAATGTACACTTTTTTATTTAACCAGGCAAGCCACTTAAGAACAAAATTCTTATTTACAATGACAGCCCACACCGGCCAAACCCGGATGACGATGGGCCAATTGTGCACCACCCTATGGGACTACCAATCACAGCCGGTTGTGATACAGCCTGGAATCAAACCGGGGTCTGTAGTGACATCTCTAGCACTGAGATGCAGGGCCTTAGACCGCTGCACCACTCGGTAGCCCTAGAGGAGATCTAGTAGGCTACTTTGAAGCAAGGTAAGACATGCTTCATAATATGTATTAAACATTTAAGTAGCCTATTAGATCTCCTAGATATGTTTTCAAAATGAATAATGTCTCCAGCTCATAGCAAAGTGGTGTGTGACACGTTGATGAAGCCGGCCTTCTCTTGCTCTTGATGCATTCAAAACAACTGAACACAACTGGGAACTCGCAAATCTCAGCCTTCCGACTTCAGTGCATTCAAGACAACTGGGATGTGGGGAAAAAACAAGCTCCGACTGGGAAAATATTTTTGAACGGTTATCCAACTCGGATTCCGACACGGATTCAAACTCATCCAACTCAGACCTCTTTCTAGAGCTCCGACTTTCCGACCTGAAGATCACTGACGTCATGATTTGACCTCGTATTTTTCTGAGATCCCAGTTGTCTTGAAAGCACCACAAGATGCTGCAGCAGCTCTTGCACTGTTTGACAGATTTTCCAGTTACAGGATGTATATCTGTATGCTGTAGGCATGTGATAAATAAAATACATAACGAATATACTGTACATGCACCAATTTAATTCCACTAAATTATGCAATTTAACCTATAGATAGATAAGCATGACCAGTCAAATGTATTTACATTGACTGGTATTTAGTTAAAAATGGTCTAAAAAGCAATATTTTGCAATGGTATTTTTTCTTGTTCACCCAGACATTTGGCCTGCGCAATTTAATTTATCTGCTTGTCAATATTATTATTTTTTTAAATCAAATCAAAGTGTATTTGTCAAGTGCGCTGAATACAACAGGTGTAGACCTTACAGGGAAATGCTTACTTACAGGCACTAACCAGCAGTGAAAATAGTAGCGAGGCTATATACAGGTGGTACCTGTACAGAGTCAATGTACGAGGGCACCGGTTAGTCAGGCTAATTGATGTAATATGTACATGTAGGTAGAGTTCAAGTGACTATACATAGATGATGAACAGAGAGTAGCAGCAGGCGAACAGAAACCCTGGTCTACACGCAGGCATTGAATTAAATGAGGCCTTGAATTGAATGAGTGATCTGTGTGTTTTTCCCAACGTCGATTGAATCAGGCCTCCCCGCCAGCTGGTTGCCTTGCAGGGGACCAATTTGAGGTGATCCCGTGGCGAAATGTATCAATAACTCGATGGTTCCGGAAAAGCCGGGCCGCAGGGGGAGAACGGGAAGGAGCAGGGCTTGGTAACGAGGGGAATACGCTCAGGGAGAGGCCTGATTACAGAGCAGATTGGTGCCTTTGGTGTTAATGTCTGTCTGTTCACTGTTTCCAGCCCTCAGGCCACACCACACATGCTAGAGCCACAAGGCCAGCGTTCACACAGGCAGCACAATTCTGATATTTTTTTCCATTAATTGGTATATTGACCAATCACATAAGATCTTTTCCCATTAGATCTTTTTTCAGAGCTGATCTGATTGGTCAAAAGACCAATTAGTGAACTAAAATATCAGAATTGGGCTGCTTGTCTAAACGCAGCCACAGAAGGTCAACATGTTCCAAGGCATTGTTTAGACTTGTAGCTAGCTACCTAAAAGTTAAAAGCATCATCCAGTTTTACCTCAGCAGTTGACACCTAGCTCGAAGAAAAGGGAAACCTCTCGGGAGCCTCGCTATCCTTTCGCAGGAACTCGCACCAGGAGCAGGCTTTGATGACAAGGGTGGTTTAATCTTTTGATGTTGCTGTTTACGGTTTTGATGTGAGTGTTCCGTTTGACGCGGTTTGATTATGCTGTGTTTGATGGGTGGGTGGCGAGAGGAGTGGAACGTTTTGATGGGGAGCATTTTGATCGGGGACCCCTGTGAGGAGCTTGCCAGCTCTGCTCCTGCTGTGGCAGATTGATATTTGTAATTTAGAAGAAGCTGTCACGCAGCAACCACCAGACGGAAACTGCCACGGAGGCGCTCAGTCGATTAAATACGGTTTGTTTAGAAATTATTATTCTGATGTGAAGAATCTGCTTAGTGTTCATCGGGGGGCATGACTGCTGAGAGGACCAGCACGCACCCACACACACACACACACACACATGCACCCCCACACACACACACACGCACGCACACACGCACACACGCACACACAGGTGATTGTAAAGGGCGTGTTAAGGGTAAGAGTATGTCATCTGTCGTGGCTCTATAATCAATGCTAAACCTTCAGATCACAATGGGGTTTTCACCACAGAGAGATGGATGAAAGGTCAAAGCTGTGTGTGTGTATGTGTTTGTGTGTGTGAGAGAGAGAGAGAGAGAGAGAGAGAGAGAGAGAGAGAGAGAGAGAGAGAGAGAGTGTGTGTGTTGGTGTGTGCGCGCGTGCGTTTGTTAGAGTGTGTGTGTGCCTTCTAAGAGCTAGCTCACCCCACCCCATATGGTCGCTGTATTGTCCATTATTGGTATTTACTTCCTCTAGAGGGCAGTACTTCAAATTACCATCTCCCCCTCATCATATTTTAATTTAATTTAATTGTATTTAACCTTTATTTAACTAGGCAAGTCAGTTTAGAGCAAATTCTTATTTCCAATGACGGCCTACCAAAAGGCAAAAGTGCTCATGGGTTAAAAAAAAAAAAAAAAAACTCACATCACGACAAGAGAGACAACACAACACTACATAAAGAGAGACCTAAGACAACAACATAGCAAGGCAGCACCACATGACAACACAGCATGGTAGCAACACAACATGACAACAACATGGTAGTAACACAACATGGCAGCAGCACAACATGGTAGCAACACAAACATGGTACAAACATTATTGGGCACAGACAACAGCACAAAGTACCAGAAGGTGGAGACAACAATTCATCACGCAAAGCAGCCACAACTGTCAGTAAGAGTGTCCATGATTGAGTCTTTGAGTCTATATATATTTGTAAACAACAGCTGGTGCACGATATCTGAGGAAGTCTCAAGGTTTTGCTCGCCTGAGGTAGAGTATCTCATGATAAGCTGTAGACCACACTATTTACAAAGAGAGTTTTCATCTATATTCTTCGTAGCTGTATATTTACAACCACACACCGATGCTGGCACTAACAGTGCACTCAATGAGCTGTAAACGGCCATAAGCAAACAGGAAAACTCTCATCCAGATGCGGCGCTCCTAGTGGCCGGGGACTTTAATGCAGGGAAACTTAAATCAGTTTTACCAAATTTCTACCAGCATGTTAAATGTGCAACCAGAGGGAAAAAAACTCTAGACCACCTTTACTCCACACACAGAGACGCATGCAAAGCTCTCCCTTGCCCTCTATTTGGCAAATCTGACCATAACGCTATTCTCCTGATACCTGCTTACAAGCAAAAACTAAAGCAGGAAGCACCAGTGACTCGGTCAATAAAAAAGTGGTCAGATGAAGCAGATGCTCCTCAAAACAGGACTGTTTTGCTAGCACAGACTGGAATATGTTCTGGGATAATGTTCTGGGATAATTCCAATGGCATTGAGGAGTACACCACATCAGTCACTGGCTTCATCAATAAGTGCATCGATGACATCTTCCCAACAGTGACCGTACATACATACCTCATCCATAAGCCATGGATTACAGGCAACATACACACTGACCTAAAGGGTAGAGCTGCTGTTTTGAAGGAGTGGGACTCTAACCCGGAAGCTTATAAGAAATCCCGCTATGCCCTCCGACAAACAATCAAATAGGCAAAGCGTCATTAAAGGACTAAGATCAAACACCGGCTCCGACGCTCATCGGATGTGGCAGGGCTTGCAAACTATGAGAAACTACAAAGGGAAACACAGCCGCGAGCTGCCCAGTTACACGAGCCTACCAGATGAGCTAAATTACTTCGATGCTTGCTTCGAGGCAAGCAACACTGAAACATGCACGAGAGCATCAGCTGTTCCGGATGACTGTGTGGTCACGCTCTCCACAGCCGATGTGAGAAAGAACTTTAAACAGGTCAACATTCACAAGGCTGCAGGGCCAGATGGATTACCGGGACGTGTACTCCGAGCATGCGCTGATCAACTGGCAAGTGTCTTCACTGCCATTTTCAATCTCTCCCTGTCTGAATCTGTAATACTAACATGTTTCAAGCAGACCACCATAGTCCCTGTGCCCAAGAAAGCTACAGTTACCAGCCTAAATGACTACCGACCCGTAGCACTCACTTCTGTAGGCATGAAGTGCTTTGAAAGGCTGGTCATGGCTCACATCAACACCATTATCCCAGAAACCTTAGACTCACTCCAATTTGCATGCCACCCCAACAGATCCACAGATGATGCAATTTCTATTGCAGTCCACACTGCCCTTTCCCACCTGGACAAAAGGAACACCTACGTGAGAATGCTATTCATTGACTACAGCTCAGCGTTCAAAGCTCATCAGTAAGCTAAGGACCCTGGGACTAAACACCTCCCTCTGCAACTGGATCCTGGACTTCCTGACGGGCCGCCCCCAGGTGGTAAGGGTAGGTAACAACACATGCGCCACGCTGATCCTCAACATGAGGGCCTCTCATGGGTGCGTGCTCAGTTCTCTCCTGTACTCCCTGTTCACTCATGACTGCACGGCCAGGCACGACTCCAACACCATCATTAAGTTTTCTGATGACACAACAATGGTGGCCTGATCACCGACAATTATGAGACAGCCTATAGGGAGGAGGTCAGAGACCTGGCCGCTTGGTGCCAGGACAACAACCTCTCCCCTCAATGTGATCAAGACAAAGGAGATGATTGTGGACTACAGGAAAAGGAGGACCGAGCACGCCCCCATTCTCATCGACGGGGCTGTCGTGGAGCATTGAAAGTTTCAAGTTCCTTGGTGTCCACATCACCAACAAACTATCATGGTCCAAACACACCTAGACAGTCGTGAAGAGGGCAAGACAAAACCTATTCCCCCTCAGGAGACCCATGCCAAAAGATTTGGCTTGGGTCCTCAGATCATCAAAAGGTTCTATAGCTGCACCATCGAGAGCATCCTGACTGGTTGCATCTCTGGCAACTGCTCGGCCTCTGACTGCAAGGCACTACAGAGGGTAGTGCGTATGGCCCAGTACATCACTGGAGCCAAGCTTCCTGCCATCAAGGACTATAACAGGCGGTGTCAGAGGAAGGCTCTAAAAAATATTCAAAGACTCCAGCCACCCAAGTCATAGACTATTCTCTCTGCTACCTTACAGCAAGCGGAACCGTAGCGCCAACTCTTGGTCCAAGAGGCCTCTCAACAACTTCTACCCCCCAAGCCGTGCAATTATATGAGGACAGCGCCCAGGGGACACCAGCATTAAAAACATTTACCAAACCAGCAGAGGCGTCACAAAAATCAGAAATAGCGATAAAATAAATCACTTAACTTTGAAGATCTTCCTCTGTTTGCAATCCCAAGGGTCCCAGCTACACAACTAATGGTTGTTTTGTTCGATAAAGTCCTTCTTTATATCCCCAAAAAGTCTGTTTAGTTGGCGCATTTGATTCAGAAATCCACCTGTTCCACTCGTTCAACATGCAGACAAAAGAATCCGAAAAGTTACCAATAAACTTCGTCCAAACAAGTCAAACAACGTTTCTAATCAATCCTCAGCTACCCTAATATGTAAATAAATGATACAATTTAAGACGGAATGTAGTATGTTCAATACCGGAGATAAATAACGGTGCGCGCCCTCATCCACGCCCGCCACAAGACTATAGTCAAAATGAGAGCCACCTTGAAAAACCACAACTACTAATTAATTTTTCAAAAAACAAGCCTGAAACCCTTTCTAAAGACTGTTGGCATCTAGTGAAAGCCATTGGAACTGCAATCTGGGAGCTATTTATTTTTATATCCCATAGACAAGCGTTGAAATGGACTGTGACCTAAAAAAACCCATTTCTGGTTGGATTTTCCTCTGTTTTTCGCCTGCCATATCAGTTCTGTTATACACACAGACATTATTTTAACAGTTTTTAGAAAATTCAGCGTGTTTTCTATCCAATGCTACCGATTATATGCATATCCTAGCTTCTGGGCCTAAGTAACAGACAGTTTACTTTGGGCACGTAATTTATCCGAACTTCCGAACACTGCCCCCTAGCCCTAAGAGGTTTTAACTCTACCTACATGTACATATTACCTCAATTACCTCGGCTAACCGGTGCCCCCGCACATTTCCTCTGTACCGGTACCCCCTGTATATAGCCTCACTATTGTTATTTTACTTATGCTCTTTAACTATTTGATGCATCTATTTCTTATTTTTTACTAATCTATTTTTTACTTAACACGTATTTTTCTTAAAACTGCATTGTTCGTTATTAAGGGCTTGTAAGTAAGCATTTCACTGTTGTATTCGGCGCATGTGACAATTACAATTTGTTTTGATTTGATTTGATTTGAAGAGCTTGAGATAAAACTGTCCAGTTTTTGTGTTTGTTGCAGCTCGTTCCAGTCACTAGCTGCAGCGAACTGAAAAGACGAGCGACCCAGGGATGTGTGTGCTTTGGGGACCGAATGTGACTAGCAGAACAGGTGTTGTATGTGGAGGATGAGGGCTGCAGTAGATCATATTGATTGTCAATAAAATAACAATAGGCCAGAGGGTGATAACACTGTTTAACTGACTGCCTATAGAAAGACTGGAACAAGACAGATAAATCATTGCCTGGCTACCCAGACTCCTTGCTCCGGCCAAACGCTAGGCCAAGCCCACGGACATTAGTTTATTTTCCACAATGACTTCCTCCCAGACCCTTCACCATTCGGGGCTGTCTGATTGGTTCAGAAATCGATGGGTTGGGCCATAACCAGATTGGGTAAAGCTGCAGTTTGAACATTTTTCATTGGCTTTTATTTTTTAATTTTATTTATCCATTATTTTACCAGGTAGGTTGACTGAGAGCACGTTCTCACTTACAGCAACGACCTGGGGAATACTTACAGGGGAGAGGAGGGGGATGAATGAGCCAATTGTAAACTGGGGATGATTAGGTGACCATGATGGTATGAGGGCCAGATTGGGAATTTAGCCAGGACACCGGGGTTAACACCCCTACTCTTACGGTATACTCTGATTGGTTAGAGATTATCCAATCGCTGTTGACTTGGTTTTGTACAAAGCTCCTCATGCCCCTCGTCACCATGAATTAAATCAATGATGGCAGTCCCAGACTAAAGTATGTCGCGAAGAACAGAGCAATGGAAGACTTTAGTGTGAGTCGTCAGGCTAGATAAATCATGGTTCATTTATCAGATTAGTACTCTGACATGTAGTATTTGTTATGTAGGAGACTGAGAGTACACATTGAACCAGATGGAAGATCAATAATTATTTGGAGGGCCTCCAATGGTGCCTGTTCTATTCAAGCTGACACTTCTGCCACATAATGATATAATGTTATATCATTGGTATGGTATTTTACTGTCCTCCATCCTCCCCTCTTCTCTCTCGGCTATTTGCTCTTTTTCTATCCCTCTTCCTCTCTCCCGTCTTATGCCTTGACCTCTTTCTCTATCCCTCCCTTTTTCTTTTGCTCTCGTCCCTTCTTCTCTCTTCTCTCTCCCTGGCTCCTCCCCAACTCTCTCATCTCTCGCTCTCTACTCTCTCTCCCTGACTCCTCCCCATGTCTCTCACTCTCTACTCTCTCATCTCTCATCTGTCAACCCCTCTACTCTCTCATCTCTCAACCCCTCTACTCTCTACTCTCTCATCTCTCTCCCCCACTCCTCCCCATCTCTCTCACTGGCTCCTCTCTCATCTCTCTCCAGCACTCCTCCCCTTCTCTCTCCCTGGCTTCTCTCTCATCTCTCACTTTCTCTCTCCCTTGCTCATCTCTCTTTCTCTATCCATCTCTCTCACACTCTCACTCTATTTTCAATTCAATTAAATTCAAAGGTGCTTTATTGGCATGGGAAACATGTGTTCGTATTGCCAAAGCAAGTGAGAAAACAATAAACAAAAGTGAGAAGACACTTCACTTCAAAACAATATACATTTTGTTAAATTCAAAGGGCTTTATTGGCATGGTCTCCCTGGCTCATCTCTATCTATCTATCTATCTATCTATCTATCTATCTATCTATCTATCTATCTATCTATCTATCTATCTATCTATCTATCTATCTATCTATCTATCTATCTATCTATCTATCTATCTATCTATCTGTTCCTGTGTGGCTCAGTTGGTAGAGCATGGTGTTTGCAACGCCAGGGTTGTGGGTTCGATTCCCACGGGGGACCAGTACGGGAAAAAAAGATGTATGCAATGTATGCATTCACTACTGTAAGTCGCTCTGGATAAGAGCGTCTGCTAAATGACTAAAATGTATCTATCTATTTTAATGAAAGTAACTGAAACAGGATATAGGGTGTGAGGAGGGGTGAGGAGAGGATATAGTGGTGAGGAGGGTATATAGGGGGTGAGGACGGGTGAGGAGGGGTGAGGAGAGGATATAGTGGTGAGGAGGGTATATAGGGGTGAGGAGAGGATATAGGGGGTGAGGACGGGTGAGGAGAGGATATAGGGGGTGGGGAGGGGTGAGGAGAGGATATAGGGGGTGAGGAGAGGATATAGGGGGTGAGGAGGAGTATGTAGGATATGAGGTGAGGATATAGGGGGTGAGGAGGAGTCAGTAGGATATGAGGTGAGGATATAGGGGGTGAGGAGGAGTCAGTAGGATATGAGGAGAGGATATAGGGGGTGAGGAGGAGTCAGTAGGATATGAGATGAGGATATAGGGGGTGAGGAGAGGATATAGGGGGTGAGGAGGAGTCAGTAGGATATGAGATGAGGATATAGGGGGTGAGGAGAGGATATAGGGTGTGAGGAGGAGTCAGTAGGATATGAGGTGAGGATATAGGGGGTGAGGAGAGGATATCGGTGTGAGGAGGAGTCAGTAGGATGTGAGGATATAGGGGGTGAGGAGGAGTCAGTAGGATATGAGGTGAGGATATAGGGGGTGAGGAGAGGATATAGGGGGTGAGGAGGAGTCAGTAGGATATGAGGTGAGGATATAGGGGGTGAGGAGAGGATATAGGGGGTGAGGAGGAGTCAGTAGGATATGAGATGAGGATATAGGGGGTGAGGAGAGGATATAGGGTGTGAGGAGGAGTCAGTAGGATATGAGGTGAGGATATAGGGGGTGAGAAGAGGATATCGGTGTGAGGAGGAGTCAGTAGGATATGAGGTGAGGATATAGGGGGTGAGGAGAGGATATAGGGGGTGAGGAGGAGTCAGTAGGATATGAGGTGAGGATATAGGGGGTGAGGAGAGGATATAGGGTGTGAGGAGGAGTCAGTAGGATATGAGGTGAGGATATAGGGGGTGAGGAGAGGATATAGGGGGTGAGGAGGAGTCAGTAGGATATGAGGTGAGGATATAGGGGGTGAGGAGGAGTCAGTAGGATATGAGGTGAGGATATAGGGGGTGAGGAGGAGTCAGTAGGATATGAGGTGAGGATATAGGGGGTGAGGGGAGGGGAAACAGGGTGAGGTAGAAGGTAGATAGAGAGAAGAGGGGATAATATAGGGGATGAAATAAAATTGTTTTAATAGAGCTTGTTTTCATTTGCCTGTTTCCTAGCTGTTTATTAGCTCTACTGGCTACAGCTCTCTCTCTCTCTCTCACACACACACACACACACACACACACACACACACACACACACACACACACACACACACACACACACACACACACACACACACACACACACACACAGACACACAGACACACAGACACACACAGACACACAGGGCTAACACTAACAGAATGTCAAGTGCTTATCTGGCAGAAGGAGCTGTAGTTTCGCCCCTCTCAGGCAGCTCATTTAAGTGAGGGTGACTGCTGCTTCCATCAGGGGAGAGAATGTGTCGACTTTATGTCTGTTATTTGTCCCATGATCACGTCTCTGCTCCGAAACAACCCGTTCCCTATCACATATCCACTGTTATCCTTAATAGGTTTCTCTCTGCTGGGCCTGCCTGCTGCTGCCAGCCTTGTCATAACACACAGACATAGCACCATACCAGTTGTAATGGAATCATTTCCCCAACTGTCACTGCGGGTTGTTGCCGGAAGAATCTCAGGCGGAATGAGGAAGAGATAAGATGGTAGTCAGTTGTTTAATACACACACCTACACACACCAGCATGCATACACACACCTACACACACCGGCATGCATACACACACACCTACACACACCGGCATGCATACACACACACCGGCATGCATGCATACACACACACACCTACATACACCGGCATGCATACACACACACACCTACACACACCACCATGCATACACACACACACCTACATACACCGGTATGCACACACACACACACCTACACACACCACCATGCATACACACACCTACACACACCACCATGCATACATACACACCTACACACACCAGCATGCATACACACACCTACACACACCGGCATGCATACACACACACCTACACACACCGGCATGCATACACACACACCTACACACACCGGCATGCATACACACACACACCTACATACACCGGTATGCACACACACACCTACACACACCACCATGCATACATACACACCTACACACACTGGCATGCATACACACACACACCTACACACACCTACACACACCGGCATGCATACACACACCTACATACACCACCATGCATACACACACCTACACACACCGGCATGCATACACACACACCTACATACACCACCATGCATACATACACACTTACATACACCGGCATGCATACACACACACCTACACACACCGGCATGCATACACACACACCTACATACACCACCATGCATACATACACACCTACACACACCGGCATGCATACACACACACCTACACACACCGGCATGCATACACACACACCTACACACACCGGCATGCATACACACACACCTACACACACCAGCATGCATACACAAACACCTACACATACCGGCATGCATACACACACACCTACATACACCACCATGCATACACACACACCTACATACACCGGCATGCATACACAAACACCTACACACACCGGCATGCATACACAAACACCTACATACACCACCATGCATACACACACACCTACATACACCGGCATGCATACACAAACACCTACACACACCGGCATGCATACACAAACACCTACATACACCGGCATGCATACACACACACACCTACACACACCGGCATGCATACACACACACCTACACACACCAGCATGCATACACAAACACCTACACACACCGGCATGCATACACAAACACCTACATACACCGGCATGCATACACACACACACCTACACACACCGGCATGCATACACACACACCTACACACACCGGCATGCATACACACACACCTACACACACCAGCATGCATACACAAACACCTACACATACCGGCATGCATACACAAACACCTACACACACCGGCATGCATACACAAACACCTACATACACCGGCATGCATACACACACACCTACACACACCGGCATGCATACACACACACCTACACACACCGGCATGCATACACACACACACCTACATACACCGGCATGCATACACACACACCTACACACACCGGCATGCATACACACACACCTACACACACCGGCATGCATACACACACACCTACACACACCAGCATGCATACACAAACACCTACACATTCCGGCATGCATACACAAACACCTACACACACCGGCATGCATACACAAACACCTACATACACCGGCATGCATACACACACACCTACACACACCGGCATGCATACACACACACACCTACACACACCGGCATGCATACACACACACCTACATACACCGGCATGCATACACACACACCTACACACACCGGCATGCATACACACACACCTACACACACCGGCATGCATACACACACACCTACATACACCGGCATGCATACACACACACCTACACACACCGGCATGCATACACAAACACCTACATACACCGGCATGCATACACACACACCTACACACACCGGCATGCATACACACACACCTACACACACCGGCATGCATACACACACACCTACACACACCGGCATGCATACACACACACCTACATACACCGGCATGCATACACACACACCTACACACACCGGCATGCATACACAAACACCTACATACACCGGCATGCATACACACACACCTACACACACCGGCATGCATACACACACACCTACACACACCGGCATGCATACACACACACCTACACACACCGGCATGCATACACACACACCTACACACACCGGCATGCATACACACACACCTACACACACCGGCATGCATACACACACACCTACATACACCGGCATGCATACACACACACCTACACACACCGGCATGCATACACAAACACCTACTTACACCGGCATGCATACACACACACCTACACACACCGGCATGCATACACACACACCTACACACACCGGCATGCATACACACACACCTACACACACCGGCATGCATACACACACACCTACATACACCGAAATTGCTTTCATCATTGTAATGGAAACGTTTCTTTTAGTTTTTTTGTAGAGATATTGTTCTTGTTTGGAATGTTGTCAGAACATTTCAGCTCTCAGAACATTGAGAGAGAGGGAGCTCCGACGGCTCCGTGGACAAGTTAGAATAGATAGAAGAAGTGAAAATGAAGACAAAAGAGAGAGAGATGGAGTTTCATCTTACTCAATTTTCCTTGCCCTGACCATCATCTTGTCAGTGAAATCTCCACTCAACTGTAGAACACCACTGCAGAAAAGAGCAGGGGAGAGGGAAAGAGAGAGAGTAGAGAGACAGAGCTGTCAGACTCTCATCTCGATCCGTTGTTCCCTAAAGCAAAACCCTGTGCTCTGTTGTTTTGCCAGCTGCAGTGGTCCGTGTCACGGTGAAATGAGTCCCCCGGGAGAGAGGGACCGCCATAAACGAGGTGCCTGTGTGTAACATGGGCTTCTGTGATGTGGGTTGGCAGAGAGTCTTCCTGGATTCTGGCCTGTCTCAGTGCAGTAGTAACAGGCTGTTAGGGACAGGAGTTTGTTACCACGAGGTCGACTGTATTTCAGACGACTGTGGTTCACCTGTAGAGAAGGTACTTGGCTGTTATTTGATGGCCACCTCCTCAGAGTGTGTTTTTATGGTTGGTGGACAGTACTGTGTGTACACTACATTAACACACACCTCAGTGACAGGCGTCATGTCACCTATGTCCTTCTAGAATAACTGGAGCCTGTAGAACTGCTGTCAGTACTGCATCTTTGTTGAGATGTTAGAAACATACTGTGTCTGTGTGCTGTAACCCCATAACATATCTAGGTGACCTTTACTAGAGAAATGTCAAGTTTGAAACAAAATCACTTTGCTAATATGGGTGATTGTTAATGGGACAACTGATGACTACTACCATCACACTCGTTGTAGCAGTTTAAAGAATCAAATTATAAAATGAATGTTTTAAACAATCCGTTCTATTTCTCATTATGGCATCAGTTCTGGCAGTTTATCCAGATATGGATTTTGGTCCATATCGCCCAGCTTTAATACATATCGTAGGGCCAAAGAAACAGTTAAAGGCTGCTTATCGTAATGAATAATATCAGCAAAATACTTGCGATAAGTGATCGGTATGGTCGGTGTTGGTCATTTTTTATTTATCATCCCAGCTCTAATCTGTATTATAAATGTGTGAATAGAAATCTCTCCAATTGTGTATGGAACCGTCAGTGATTGTGTCTCTCTTGTGTCTCTCATGCCTGCATCATGTGGTGTGTGTCTGTGTGTGTTTGTGTGTGTCTGAATGTGTGCATGTGTTTGTGTGCCCTCCTCAAATATAGGTCCTGTTCATGGTTCTGGCAATGTTCTGACTCTCTTCCTAGACCTGCAGCTCCCCCTGTACCTCCCTCTCTCTTTTCCATCCCCCTCCCTCCCTCCCAGCCATGCAGCTCCCCCTGTACCTCCCTCTCTCTTTTCCATCTCCCTCCCTCCCTCCCTCCCTCCCTCCCTCCCTCCCTCCCTCCCTCCCCCCTGCTCTCTTTCTAGCCCTGCAGCTTTCCCCATACCTCCCTCTCTATTTTCCATCCCCCTCCATCCCTCCACCTCCCTCCCTCCCTCCTCCTGCTCTCTTCCCAGCCTTACCTCTCATACCATCCCCTGACAGAGAGTAGTGTGGGGGGGCTGTTTTTGTGTTGTTGTTTTGTATGACAATAAAAGGTTAGGCCTGAATTTAATGTAAAGATAACCATCTTCAGTAGCTGTATCCCTTCCCATCACCAGCAGGATAACCTTACAGCCAGCTACACAGAGAACTTCCCATCTTTAATACTGTTTCTGTTCACCTAAAGCCTGTAATACGATCTGATCTGAGATAGTCAGCTCCCCACAAGCGGCTATTCTTCTCTCTGAGACCCAGGCAAACTCTTCTCTCTGAGACCCAGGGAAACCCTTCTCTCTGAGACCCAGGGAAACTATTCTCTCCGAGATCTGGGGAAACTCTTCTCTCCGAGATCCATGGAAACTCTTCTCTCTGAGACCCAGGGAAACCCTTCTCTCCGAGATCCATGGAAACTCTTCTCTCTGAGACCCAGGGAAACTGTAATGTAGACAAGGGAAAACACCCATACAATACAATCAAATATTTCCAGGATTGGATGTGTGTGTGTGTTTGTTTGTTTGTTTGTGTGTGTGTGTGTGTGTGTGTGTGTGTGTGTGTGTGTGTGTGTGTGTGTGTGTGTGTGTGTGTGTGTGTGTGTGTGTGTGTGTGTGTGTGTGTGTGTGTGTGTGTGGTTATGTGTGGTTATATGTGTGTGTATTAGGAGAGAGACTTTGGGGACGGTATGCTACACTATATAACTGTGGAGGGCTGCAGTAAGGTGGTGTAAAGAGGTAGGTACTGTATAAAGGTGGAGAATGGAGAAATGCACAGATGGAGCTTAGTTGGTCTGGGGATTGAGTTGAATGGGGATTGGTTTCAGGCTAACAAGAGGGGTTGGAGGAGAGGAGAGCAGTAAGAGTCTTAGGAGCACAGACAGATGGATGGAGGGTTACTGGGATTAGGGGATACTGGGGGAAGGATGGCGGGATGAAGGGATGGAGGTATGGGGAGATATGTGGTCTGACGTTGGGGAGAGAAGAGCTATGGAGAGAGAAAGAGAGAGGGAGGTAAGGAGCCATGGTAGACAGCCAGGGCCTCTCCTCCCTCTCTCCTCCCTCTCTCTCCTCCCTCCCTAGTGACTACTGTATGTTCTATATTTGGAACCTCCTGTTCAATAAGGCGTTAATACAGGTTGTGCTCTTTGTGTGTGTGTGTGTGTGTGTGTGTGTGTGTGTGTGTGTGTGTGTGTGTGTGTGTGTGTGTGTGCGCCTGTGTGTGCGCCTGTGTGTGTGTGTGTGCGCCTGTGTGTGTGTGTGTGTGTGTGTGTGTGTTTGGGTGTGTGTCTGTGTGTGGGTGTGTGGGTGTGTCTGTGTGTGTGTCTGTGTGTGGGTGTGTGTCAGTGTGGGTGTGTGTGTGTGTGTTTGTATGTGTGTGTGTCAGTGTGGGTGTGTCAGTGGGTGTGTCTGTGGGTGTGTCTGTGTGTGTGTCTGTGTCTGTGTGTGCGTGTGTGTGCGTGTGTGTGTGTGTGTCTGTATGGGTGTGTATTGTCTGTGTGTGTGTGTGTGTGTGGGTGTGTGTGTGTGGGTGTGTCTGTGTGTGTGTGCGGGTGTGTCTGTGTGTGTGGGTGTGTCTGTGTGTGTGTGCGGGTGTGTCTGTGTGTGTGTGTGTGTCTGTCTGTGTGTGTGGGTGTGTGGGTGTGTGTCTGTGTGGGTGTGTGTGTGGGTGTGTGTGTGCGTGTGTGTGTGTGTGTGTGTGTATCTGTGTGGGTGTGTATCTGTGTGGGTGTGTGTGTGCGTGTGTGTGTGTGTGTGTGTGTGTGAGCATGTGTGGGTGTGTATCTGTGTGGGTGTGTATCTGTGTGGGTGTGTATCTGTGTGGGTATGTATCTGTGTGGGTGTGTGTGCTTTGACTGAGAGGAGAGTAGGTTAGTACTGCACGTCTCTGACATTTTGTCAACAGCTCCATTATTCTCTTACTAGCGATGTCAGTGTGTGTGCCTGCCTGCGTGCCTGCATTCCTGCGTGCCTGCCTGCCTGCGTGCCTGCCTGCATGTGTCATGCCTGCCTGCCTGTCTGCATACCTGACTGCCTGCTTGCATCGTGCCTGCCTGCCTATGTGAGTGAGTGCCTGCCTGCGTGCCTGCGTGAGTGCCTGCCTGCCTGCCTGTGTGAATGAGGGCCTGCGTGAGTGCCTGCGTGAGTGCCTGCCTGCCTGCCTGAGTGAGTGAGTGAGTGCCTGCCGGCCTGCCTGCCTGCGTGCGTGCCTGCGTGTGTGTCTCTATTTCTGGAATCTAAGAAATGGGCGGGTGAGCATACGGGCAGTGAGAGTTCTTATTGGTCAGATAGAATATGAAACAGCGTGACTTTTCTGGTGGACCAGTTATTGTTCCAGAACACTAACATATTGTCCGATTGGTCAGATGTTTTTCTATAAAACCCTTGCGCTGCTCTGAGAATTCTGCCACCGACGTTTTCTATGGTCTCCTTTTGGGCAGCTGGAGAGAAGACTTTTGCACAGCACCATACTTTTACCGTATTGGCAGATACCTTGCTCTGGTAAATGTATACATGCTGTGTGTGTGTGTGTGTGTGTGTGTGTGTGTGTGTGTGTGTGTGTGTGTGTGTGTGTGTGTGTGTGTGTGTGTGTGTATGTATGTTGACTGATATGCATAATGATGGTACCTATTGAAATAGAATATGGGGAAAATGCTCAGAAGATGGTGAAAAAACATTCTACAACTGAGCCTTCGAGAGCATTTTGACTGTCTGCATCATCACTTGGTATGGCAATAGCACTGCCCTCGACCGCAAAGCGCTACTGAGGGTGGTGCGGACAGCCCAGTACATCACTGGGTCCGAGCTCCCTGCCATCCAGGTTCTCTATATCAGGCGGTGTCAAAGGAAGGCCTGAAAAATTGCCAAACACTCCAGCCACCCTAGTAGATTGTTCATTCTGATACCGTCTGGCAAACGGTACCGGAGAATGGGTTCTCGGACCAACAGGCTCCGAGACAACTTCTACCCCCAAGCCATAAGGCTGCTAAATAGTCAAATAATGCTACCCGAACTATCTGCACTGACCCTACTCTACTGAGTGTACAAAACATTAGGAACACCTTCCTGTTATTGAGTTGCACGTCATTTGCCCTCAGAAGAGTCTCAATTTGTCAGGGCATGGACTCTACAAGGTGTCGAAAGATTTCCACAGGAATGCTGGCCCATGTTGACTCCAATGCTTTCAGTTGTGTGAAGTTTGCTGAATGTCATTTGGGTGGTGGACCATTCCTGATACACACGGAAAAAAGTTGAGCGTGAAAAATCCAGCAGCTTTGGAGTTCTTGACACACTCAATCCATGTCTCATTTGTCTCAAGGCTTTAAATCCTTCTTTAACCAGTCTCCTCCCCTTCATCTACACTGATTAAAGTGGATTTAAACAAGTGACATCAATAAGGGATCATAGCTTTCACCTGGATTCACCTGGTCAGTTTATGTCATGGAAAGAGCAGTTGTTCCTAATGTTTTGTCCAGTCAATGTATACCCACCATATACACACTCACTCACAGACACACTGACAGTCCCACACAAATCCCACACTCATTCACATAAACTACACACACACACACACACACACACACACACACACACACACACACACACACACACACACACACACACACACACACACACACACACACACACACACACAACACACACACACAACACACACACATGCATACTGACACAACACAAACACACACAAATACACTTTATACTCATCATATGCTGCTGTTACTCTGTTCTTTATTTTACTCTTATTATTATCTATCCTGATGTCTAGTCACTTTACCCTGCCTTCATGTACATATCTACCTCAAATACCTCATTATTATCTATCCTGATGTCTAGTCACTTTACCCTGCCTTCATGTACATATCTACCTCAAATACCTTATTATTATCTATCCTGATGTCTAGTCACTTTACCCTGCCTTCATGTACATACCTACCTCAAATACCTTATTATTATCTATCCTGATGCCTAGTCACTTTACCCAGCCTTCATGTACATATCTACCTCAAATACCTTATTATTATCTATCCTGATGTCTAGTCACTTTACCCTGCCTTCATGTACATGTCTACCTCAAATACCTTATTATTATCTATCCTGATGTCTAGTCACTTTACCCTGCCTTCATGTACATGTCTACCTCAAATACCTTATTATAATCTATCCTGATGTCTAGTCACTTTACCCTGCCTTCATGTACATATCTACCTCAAATACCTTATTATTATCTATCCTGATGCCTAGTCACTTTACCCTGCCTTCATGTACATATCTACCTCAAATGCCTTATTATTATCTATCCTGATGCCTAGTCACTTTACCCTGCCTCCATGTACATATCTACCTCAAATACCTTATTATTATCTATCCTGATGCCTAGTCATTTTACCCTGCCTCCATGTACATATCTACCTCAAATACCTTATTATTATCTATCCTGATGCCTAGTCATTTTACCCTGCCTCCATATACATATCTACCTCAAATACCTTATTATGATCTATCCTGATGTCTAGTCACTTTACCCTGCCTTCATGTACATATCTACCTCAAATACCTTATTATTATCTATCCTGATGTCTAGTCACTTTACCCTGCCTTCATGTACATATCTACCTCAAATACCTCATTATTATCTATCCTGATGCCTAGTCACTTTACCCAGCCTTCATGTACATATATACCTCAAATACCTTATTATTATCTATCCTGATGTCTAGTCACTTTACCCTGCCTTCATGTACATGTCTACCTCAAATACCTTATTATGATCTATCCTGATGTTTAGTCACTTTACCCTGCCTTCATGTACATATCTACCTCAAATACCTTATTATTATCTATCCTGATGCCTAGTCACTTTACCCTGCCTCCATGTACATATCTACCTCAAATACCTTATTATTATCTATCCTGATGCCTAGTCATTTTACCCTGCCTCCATGTACATATCTACCTCAAATACCTTATTATTATCTATCCTGATGCCTAGTCATTTTACCCTGCCTCCATATACATATCTACCTCAAATACCTTATTATGATCTATCCTGATGCCTAGTCACTTTACCCTGCCTCCATATACATATCTACCTCAAATACCTTATTATGATCTATCCTGATGCCTAGTCACTTTACCCTGCCTTCATGTAAATATCTACCTCAAATACCTTATTATTATCTATCCTGATGTCTAGTCACTTTACCCTGCCTTCATGTACATATCTACCTCAAATACCTTATTATTATCTATCCTGATGTCTAGTCACTTTACCCTGCCTCCATGTACATATCTACCTCAAATACCTTATTATTATCTATCCTGATGCCTAGTCATTTTACCCTGCCTCCATATACATATCTACCTCAAATACCTTATTATGATCTATCCTGATGTCTAGTCACTTTACCCTGCCTTCATGTACATATCTACCTCAAATACCTTATTATTATCTATCCTTATGTCTAGTCACTTTACCCAGCCTTCATGTACATATCTACCTCAAATACCTCATTATTATCTATCCTGATGTCTAGTCAATTTACCCAGCCTTCATGTACATATCTACCTCAAATACCTTATTATTATCTATCCTGATGTCTAGTCACTTTACCCTGCCTTCATGTACATATCTACCTCAAATACCTTATTATGATCTATCCTGATGTCTAGTCACTTTACCCTGCCTTCATGTACATGTCTACCTCAAATACCTTATTATGATCTATCCTGATGTCTAGTCACTTTACCCTGCCTTCATGTACATATCTACCTCAAATACCTTATTATTATCTATCCTTATGTCTAGTCACTTTACCCAGCCTTCATGTACATATCTACCTCAAATACCTCATTATTATCTATCCTGATGTCTAGTCAATTTACCCAGCCTTCATGTACATATCTACCTCAAATACCTTATTATTATCTATCCTGATGTCTAGTCACTTTACCCAGCCTTCATGTACATATCTACCTCAAATACCTTATTATTATCTATCCTGATGCCTAGTCACTTTACCCTGCCTTCATGTACATGTCTACCTCAATACCTTATTATTATCTATCCTGATGTCTAGTCACTTTACCCTGCCTTCATGTACATGTCTACCTCAAATACCTTATTATGATCTATCCTGATGCCTAGTCACTTTACCCTGCCTTCATGTACATATCTACCTCAAATACCTTATTATTATCTATCCTGATGCATAGTCACTTTACCCTGCCTTCATGTACATGTCTACCTCAAATACCTTATTATGATCTATCCTGATGCCTAGTCATTTTACCCTGCCTCCATATACATATCTACCTCAAATACCTTATTATGATCTATCCTGATGCCTAGTCACTTTACCCTGCCTTCATGTAAATATCTACCTCAAATACCTTATTATTATCTATCCTGATGTCTAGTCACTTTACCCTGCCTTCATGTACATATCTAGCTCAAATACCTTATTATTATATATCCTGATGTCTAGTCACTTTACCCTGCCTTCATGTACATGTCTACCTCAAATACCTTATTATGATCTATCCTGATGTCTAGTCACTTTACCCTGCCTTCATGTACATATCTACCTCAAATACCTTATTATTATCTATCCTTATGTCTAGTCACTTTACCCAGCCTTCATGTACATATCTACCTCAAATACCTCATTATTATCTATCCTGATGTCTAGTCAATTTACCCAGCCTTCATGTACATATCTACCTCAAATACCTTATTATTATCTATCCTGATGTCTAGTCACTTTACCCTGCCTTCATGTACATATCTACCTCAAATACCTTATTATTATCTATCCTGATGCCTAGTCATTTTACCCTGCCTCCATGTACATATCTACCTCAAATACCTTATTATTATCTATCCTGATGCCTAGTCATTTTACCCTGCCTCCATATACATATCTACCTCAAATACCTTATTATGATCTATCCTGATGTCTAGTCACTTTACCCTGCCTTCATGTACATATCTACCTCAAATACCTTATTATTATCTATCCTGATGTCTAGTCACTTTACCCTGCCTTCATGTACATATCTACCTCAAATACCTCATTATTATCTATCCTGATGCCTAGTCACTTTACCCAGCCTTCATGTACATATATACCTCAAATACCTTATTATTATCTATCCTGATGTCTAGTCACTTTACCCTGCCTTCATGTACATGTCTACCTCAAATACCTTATTATGATCTATCCTGATGTTTAGTCACTTTACCCTGCCTTCATGTACATATCTACCTCAAATACCTTATTATTATCTATCCTGATGCCTAGTCACTTTACCCTGCCTCCATGTACATATCTACCTCAAATACCTTATTATTATCTATCCTGATGCCTAGTCATTTTACCCTGCCTCCATGTACATATCTACCTCAAATACCTTATTATTATCTATCCTGATGCCTAGTCATTTTACCCTGCCTCCATATACATATCTACCTCAAATACCTTATTATGATCTATCCTGATGCCTAGTCACTTTACCCTGCCTCCATATACATATCTACCTCAAATACCTTATTATGATCTATCCTGATGCCTAGTCACTTTACCCTGCCTTCATGTAAATATCTACCTCAAATACCTTATTATTATCTATCCTGATGTCTAGTCACTTTACCCTGCCTTCATGTACATATCTACCTCAAATACCTTATTATTATCTATCCTGATGTCTAGTCACTTTACCCTGCCTCCATGTACATATCTACCTCAAATACCTTATTATTATCTATCCTGATGCCTAGTCATTTTACCCTGCCTCCATATACATATCTACCTCAAATACCTTATTATGATCTATCCTGATGTCTAGTCACTTTACCCTGCCTTCATGTACATATCTACCTCAAATACCTTATTATTATCTATCCTTATGTCTAGTCACTTTACCCAGCCTTCATGTACATATCTACCTCAAATACCTCATTATTATCTATCCTGATGTCTAGTCAATTTACCCAGCCTTCATGTACATATCTACCTCAAATACCTTATTATTATCTATCCTGATGTCTAGTCACTTTACCCTGCCTTCATGTACATATCTACCTCAAATACCTTATTATTATCTATCCTGATGTCTAGTCACTTTACCCTGCCTTCATGTACATATCTACCTCAAATACCTTATTATGATCTATCCTGATGTCTAGTCACTTTACCCTGCCTTCATGTACATGTCTACCTCAAATACCTTATTATGATCTATCCTGATGTCTAGTCACTTTACCCTGCCTTCATGTACATATCTACCTCAAATACCTTATTATTATCTATCCTTATGTCTAGTCACTTTACCCAGCCTTCATGTACATATCTACCTCAAATACCTCATTATTATCTATCCTGATGTCTAGTCAATTTACCCAGCCTTCATGTACATATCTACCTCAAATACCTTATTATTATCTATCCTGATGTCTAGTCACTTTACCCAGCCTTCATGTACATATCTACCTCAAATACCTTATTATTATCTATCCTGATGCCTAGTCACTTTACCCTGCCTTCATGTACATGTCTACCTCAATACCTTATTATTATCTATCCTGATGTCTAGTCACTTTACCCTGCCTTCATGTACATGTCTACCTCAAATACCTTATTATGATCTATCCTGATGCCTAGTCACTTTACCCTGCCTTCATGTACATATCTACCTCAAATACCTTATTATTATCTATCCTGATGCATAGTCACTTTACCCTGCCTTCATGTACATGTCTACCTCAAATACCTTATTATGATCTATCCTGATGCCTAGTCATTTTACCCTGCCTCCATATACATATCTACCTCAAATACCTTATTATGATCTATCCTGATGCCTAGTCACTTTACCCTGCCTTCATGTAAATATCTACCTCAAATACCTTATTATTATCTATCCTGATGTCTAGTCACTTTACCCTGCCTTCATGTACATATCTAGCTCAAATACCTTATTATTATATATCCTGATGTCTAGTCACTTTACCCTGCCTTCATGTACATGTCTACCTCAAATACCTTATTATGATCTATCCTGATGTCTAGTCACTTTACCCTGCCTTCATGTACATATCTACCTCAAATACCTTATTATTATCTATCCTTATGTCTAGTCACTTTACCCAGCCTTCATGTACATATCTACCTCAAATACCTCATTATTATCTATCCTGATGTCTAGTCAATTTACCCAGCCTTCATGTACATATCTACCTCAAATACCTTATTATTATCTATCCTGATGTCTAGTCACTTTACCCTGCCTTCATGTACATATCTACCTCAAATACCTTATTATTATCTATCCTGATGTCTAGTCACTTTACCCTGCCTTCATGTACATGTCTACCTCAAATACCTTATTATGATCTATCCTGATGTCTAGTCACTTTACCCTGCCTTCATGTACATATCTACCTCAAATACCTTATTATTATCTATCCTTATGTCTAGTCACTTTACCCAGCCTTCATGTACATATCTACCTCAAATACCTCATTATTATCTATCCTGATGTCTAGTCAATTTACCCAGCCTTCATGTACATATCTACCTCAAATACCTTATTATTATCTATCCTGATGTCTAGTCACTTTACCCAGCCTTCATGTACATATCTACCTCAAATACCTTATTATTATCTATCCTGATGCCTAGTCACTTTACCCTGCCTTCATGTACATATCTACCTCAATACCTTATTATTATCTATCCTGATGTCTAGTCACTTTACCCTGCCTTCATGTACATGTCTACCTCAAATACCTTATTATGATCTATCCTGATGCCTAGTCACTTTACCCTGACTTCATGTACATATCTACCTCAAATACCTTATTATGATCTATCCTGATGCATAGTCACTTTACCCTGCCTTCATGTACATGTCTACCTCAAATACCTTATTATGATCTATCCTGATGCCTAGTCACTTTACCCTGCCTTCATGTAAATATCTACCTCAAATACCTTATTATGATCTATCCTGATGCCTAGTCATTTTACCCTGCCTCCATGTACATATCTACCTCAAATACCTTATTATTATCTATCCTGATGCCTAGTCATTTTACCCTGCCTCCATATACATATCTACCTCAAATACCTTATTATGATCTATCCTGATGCCTAGTCACTTTACCCTGCCTTCATGTAAATATCTACCTCAAATACCTTATTATTATCTATCCTGATGTCTAGTCACTTTACCCTGCCTTCATGTACATATCTACCTCAAATACCTTATTATTATCTATCCTGATGTCTAGTCACTTTACCCTGCCTTCATGTACATATCTACCTCAAATACCTTATTATTATATATCCTGATGTCTAGTCACTTTACCCTGCCTTCATGTACATGTCTACCTCAAATACCTTATTATGATCTATCCTGATGTCTAGTCACTTTACCCTGCCTTCATGTACATATCTACCTCAAATACCTTATTATTATCTATCCTTATGTCTAGTCACTTTACCCAGCCTTCATGTACATATCTACCTCAAATACCTCATTATTATCTATCCTGATGTCTAGTCAATTTACCCAGCCTTCATGTACATATCTACCTCAAATACCTTATTATTATCTATCCTGATGTCTAGTCACTTTACCCTGCCTTCATGTACATATCTACCTCAAATACCTTATTATTATCTATCCTGATGTCTAGTCACTTTACCCTGCCTTCATGTACATGTCTACCTCAAATACCTTATTATGATCTATCCTGATGTCTAGTCACTTTACCCTGCCTTCATGTACATATCTACCTCAAATACCTTATTATTATCTATCCTTATGTCTAGTCACTTTACCCAGCCTTCATGTACATATCTACCTCAAATACCTCATTATTATCTATCCTGATGTCTAGTCAATTTACCCAGCCTTCATGTACATATCTACCTCAAATACCTTATTATTATCTATCCTGATGTCTAGTCACTTTACCCAGCCTTCATGTACATATCTACCTCAAATACCTTATTATTATCTATCCTGATGCCTAGTCACTTTACCCTGCCTTCATGTACATATCTACCTCAATACCTTATTATTATCTATCCTGATGTCTAGTCACTTTACCCTGCCTTCATGTACATGTCTACCTCAAATATCTTATTATGATCTATCCTGATGCCTAGTCACTTTACCCTGCCTTCATGTACATATCTACCTCAAATACCTTATTATTATCTATCCTGATGCATAGTCACTTTACCCTGCCTTCATGTACATGTCTACCTCAAATACCTTATTATGATCTATCCTGATGCATAGTCACTTTACCCTGCCTTCATGTACATATCTACCTCAAATACCTTATTATGATCTATCCTGATGCCTAGTCACTTTACCCTGCCTTCATGTACATATCTACCTCAAATACCTTATTATTATCTATCCTGATGCATAGTCACTTTACCCTGCCTTCATGTACATGTCTACCTCAAATACCTTATTATGATCTATCCTGATGCATAGTCACTTTACCCTGCCTTCATGTACATGTCAACCTCAAATACCTTATTATGATCTATCCTGATGCATAGTCACTTTACCCTGCCTTCATGTACATATGTACATACCTTATACCTCTACACATTGATCTGGTACTGGTACTCCTGTATATGTTTCCATTCTTGTGTATTTCATTTGATTCCTCTTGCTATGCTATTTCCTTTTTTCTACACCTGTTGTATTCGGTGCATGTGACAAATACAATTTGATTTGAGTTTGATTTGAAATGGTCAGAAAAAAAAGAAAAGTGCCTTCTCTACAGGTGAACCAAGAAGAAGAATATCTCCCCACCTCCTCGTCCTCCTCTCTCCAGTCTGCTCCAGCCCTGCCGTTATCTTCCAGGTAGCCCCCAGTCAAGCGGACAATGGCTTTTTAAACAGGCAGGACTCTGGGGACCTGAGCAGAGGGACATTATTGGCCTCATTTAGGACCCATCGTCACTAGGATGGCTCTTCCAGATAGGGACCGTTATTGCCATGGATACCAGCACATTCCTGCAAAGAAATACCGAGCCTAGCATTCCCCCTTATTTCAGGGATCTGTGTGGGCTTTGTGTTCTTGATAGTATAGGCTCACTACTGCAGCACGCACATACATCCTCTCTGGCAGTTACAGAGCAGCTGTAGGGTTGACAGTTTTCTGGATGGTGGACAACCAAGCTTAGCCTTGTCTCTTTCTCTCTTTCTTTCTCTCTCCCTCTCTCTCCCTCTCTCTCTCACTCTCTCTTTGAGGGATTAAAGTGTATTACAGGGTTTTGTGTGTGTTGTGTGTTGTGGTTGATCTTATGGCTTAATTACAATTTATAGCAGCCTAGAGGCTACTATACAGGAGTCATGTTATGTTGTTGAGGATTATAGTGGTGGTGAGACAGGACAGTAGTCATGTTGATAAAGATTATAGAGGTTATGAGACAGGACAGTAGTCATGATGATGAAGATTAGAGAGGTGATGAGACAGGACAGGAGTCATGATGATGAAGATTAGAGAGGTGATGAGACAGGACAGGAGTCATGTTATGTTGATGAGGATTGTAGTAGTGATGAGATGGTACAGGAGTCAAATCCAGACAGCTGATGTTCTGAAAGAACTGCAAAATCTGGATCCTTACAAATCAGCTGGGCTAGACAATCTGGACCCTTTCTTTCTAAAATTATCGGCCGAAATTGTTGCAACCCCTATTACTAGCCTATTCAACCTCTGTTTCGTGTCGTCTGAGATCCCCAAAGATTGGAAAGCTGCCGCGGTCATCCCCCTCTTCAAAGGGGGAGACACTCTAGACCCAAACTGTTACAGACCTATATCCATCCTGCCCTGCCTTTCTGAAATCTTCGAAAGCCAAGTTAATAAATACATCACCGACCATTTCAAATTCCACCGTACCTTCTCCACTATGCAATCTGGTTTCCGAGCTGGTCATGGGTGCACCTCAGCCACGCTCAAGGTCCTAAACGATATCATAACCGCCATCGATAAAAGACAGTAATGTGCAGCCGTCTTCATCGACCTGGCCAAGGCTTTCGATTCTGTCAATCACCGCATTCTTATCGGCAGACTCAATAGCCTTGGCTTCTCAAATGACTGCCTCGCCTTGTTCACCAACTACTTCTCAGATAGAGTTCAGTGTGTCAAATCGGAGGGCCTGTTGTCCGGACCTCTGGCAGTCGCTATGGGGGTGCCACAGGGTTCAATTCTCCGGCCAACTATTTTCTCTGTAAATATCAATGATGTCGCTCCAGCTGCTGGTGATTCTCTGATCGACCTCTATGCAGACGACACCATTCTGTATACATCTGGCCCTTCTTTGGACACTGTGCTAACAAACCTCCAAACAAGCTTCAACGCCATACAACACTCCTTGCGTGGCCTCCAACTGCTTTTAAATGCTAGTAAAACTAAGTGCATGCTCTTCAACCGATTGCTGCCCGCACCCTCCCACCCGACTAGCATCACTACTCTGGACGGTTCTGACCTAGAATATGTGGACAACTACAAATACCTAGGTGTCTGGTTAAACTGTAAACTCTCCAATGTTCAAAACGTTGCATTGTGCATTTATATCTTTAAAGAAACCTTGCACTTGCAGAATTATTGGTTCAAATAACTTATTTATCATGAAATACTATAGGAACATTCATTTAGATCACCCACACACAAGATACCAATAGTTTCACTGTGTAGTTGTTCGTTCAATCATTAAATATTGTAGAACAAAATATGTGATACATGTTTCATTATGGTACTACACGTAAATACATCACTGTAAAATGACTAGTAGAGAGAATACTAGACACAGTGGAATCATAAAACAAAATCTGAAATGTATTGATGAAATACAATAAAATCACTCATAGGTTTCTTTGAATCAAAGCAAAAATAATTAGCTACAAAAAAAACTACAGTAAAACATCAACAGCAGTGTTCCTCACCTGGCTTACTGTAAATGGCAAAACAAAAGATTGATTACTGTACTTCGATATTTCCATCAACCCTGTCTTGTGGATTTGGCCACAGGTTGTCATCCACATCACAATGGATGTTTTCATTAGCAAAACATCTTGGTAAGAATCTTCAGGCATGGTGAATTCAGGCCTGACACTGGTCTGCCGTGATGTCATTGCATGCATCATCCAAGGCCTGGAGAAAGGTGGCTTGTTCGTGAGGGCGCCTATCATATACCTTCCACCTCCATGTGGAGAAGAATTCCTCGATCGGGTTTTAGGAAAGGAGAGTATGGGAGTAAGTACAGGGTGGTAAATTGTGGATGGGCCTGAAACCATGCTTGCACCATTTGAGCATGGTGGAACCTGACATTATCCCACACAATGACATAGGTCACGCCATCAGCTCTACAGACCTGATTTAGCTCACCAAGGAAGGTTACATTCGAACAGTGAATCATGTGGCTGCCTGCAACTCAATATATAGGCTATACAGAGTAGAAAGCTTTAGTTGTTGTTCAACCTAACGGGCAAGATGTGTAATCTAAGCAACTTTGACCGTGGTATGATTGTTGATGCCACACATGGTGATTCCAGCATCTCAGAAACAGCTGTCTTCCTGGGATTTTTATGCACTACAGTCTCTAGAGTTTACAGAGAATGGTGCGATAAACAAAACACATTCAGTGAGCGGCAGTTCTGTGGTCAAAAACACCTTGTTAATGAGAGAGGTCAGAGGAGAATGTCCAGACTCATTCAAGCTAACAGAAAGGCCACAAATGCTCAAATAACAGCTGTTTAAAACATGTCAAATGTGAAAACATGGTTTGGAAAAGTGGTACATACGACCATAGGAACAGTGTCTGATAAAGAATGATGATGGAATATTACATCCATAGATAATGTAGTCCAATTGGTTCATGTTCCACGGTAATTGGTGTCAATGGATCTCGTTATCCTGAAACTTTCATGATCTAAACATGGAATATTGTTTGTCAGTTTCCATAAAACTATGCATTAAGAGTAATGCAACAGTTACTTATCATTTTGAGCAGTTGTATCAATTGATAGTTAGATCATTGTATTGAAATGAATAGACAGTCATCTCAGATGTAATGTGTGAATTGCATTTTGAAATGGTAATACTTTGATGTTAAATTGTGTCATTTTGAACAGGTGATTTTAGTTCAATGATCAAATGATCTTAGCTTTATGTGTATTGTATCCAAGCAATTGGAAAAATTGTTAGAGTTTTGAAAAATGTGCATTTTGATCATTGGTTGTGAGTTTTGTGTCTAGAGTTTTGAAAAATGACATCAAGGTTCCGAAATTAGTGCCAAAGTGATTGTTAAAAACTGTAATTTGGTCAGGTAAAAATGTGTTTGAACTCACATTTCACAATTTGACATAATGGTAGGCAACGTTGTAGGCTTTAAATTAGAGATGTTATTTTTCATGCTTTAAGGCCCTTTTCTAAGCATTACTGAACGAAGAACCATTTGGGAGCCAAATGAACGTCTCTTTTAGGTGAACGGAGCCAACCATCTTGTGGGTTAACCTAAATACTTTCCCCAAAACCTTCTCAATAAAATGTTAACAGCAAAGTAGGCTTACCTGGCAGAAGTAGATCATGAGTAAGTATGTAATTTGTATCTATTATTTGTTATTTGCAAAATTTGAAATGAGCTGCAGCAATACAGAACCGGCACCAGACCGGCACATTGTACTGCACACTAGATTTGCAATTAAAGGGCCAGAGGGGAGAAGAGAAGAATGTGCCTATTTGAAAGCTAAAAATAAGAATATGACTAGCCTGCGACATATTTCATTTTTTTAAAGTAGCTCTCATGCTAGAAAAGGTTGGAGACACCCCTTGCCTTAGAGCCATTCTTTAGCAGTTGTGCTTGGAAAGGGCAACAGTAGTGCAAGAGTTGTTCTGTGTTAAAAAGTTGCCTAAATGGGACATGGTTCCGTTGTGTTGAAGAACAGGGTGGTGTGGTCTCCCTCAGTGGGAGGTGGGTGGTCGAGGTAGGAGACGGTCACTGCTTCTTTACTAAAGACCATGTTGACGGTAACCATGAGAGACGGGTAGACTCAGGCACCAGACAATGAACACACACAACTGGAGAACTGGGCCGGGGAATTGGAGCACTCTGCACACACTGCTGTTTGTGTCTTTGTGACTCTTCCAGTAATGGGGTGTGTGTGTGTGTGTGTGTGTGTGTGTGTGTGTGTGTGTGTGTGTGTGTGTGTGTGTGTGTGTGTGTGTGTGTGTGTAAGTAGGGGGTTGGCTGTGAATCTCCAGGTAATTAATCACAGTCAGTACAGAGGTGTATGGTGGGACTAAAACCTTGCATCCCTTCCTCACCTCACCGCCCACAGGCCCTCGTTAACCCTCTGGTGATTAACCAGGACTGCCCACGGTCAACCAGGACCGCCCACAGTCAACCACGGTCAGCATTGTACTTGTCCTCTTGCTCAGTTGTGCACCGGGGCCTCCCACTCCTCTTTCTATTCTGGATAGAGCCAGTTTGCTCTGTTCTGTGAAGGGAGTAGTACAGGGAGTAGATATTCAGTTTCTTGGAAATTTCTCGCAGGGAATAGCCTTCATTTCTCAGAAGAAGAATAGACTGACGAGTTTCAGAAGAATGGTCTTTGTTTCTGGCCATTTTGAGCCTGTAATCGAACCCACAAATGCTGATGCTCCAGATACTCAACTAGTCTAAAGAAGGCCAGTTTTATTGCTTCTTTAATCAGAAACAACAGTTTTCAGCTGTGCTAATATAATTGCAAAAGGGTTTTCTAATGATCAATTAGCCTTTTAAAATGATAAACTTGGATTAGCTAACCCAACGTGCCATTGGAACATAGGAGTGGTGGTTGCTGATAATGGGCCTCTGTATGCCTATGTAGATATTCCATAAAAAAATCTACCATTTCCAGCTACAATAGTCATTTACAGTATTAACAATGTCTACACTGTATTTCTGATTCAATTTGATGTTATTTTAATGGTCAAAAAAATGCTTTTCTTTCAAAAACAAGGACATTTCTAAGTGACCCCAAACCTTTGAACGGTAGTGTACATACTAAATACATTTAAAAAAATGTTTTGCCATGGGGCAGAGAGAAACATTTGCAGTTTAATAGCTAACCTCATGCATTTTACACATTTTGCCATGAGGTTGAGAGAAATGGGACAATCAACTTTTTTTCCACAAATATTTGTCTTAAAATTAGCAAAATGTGAAATATATATGTTGAATGACCAAAGTATCAGCTATCACACCATGTTAAGGAAGAACTTAAAATAGTTACATTTTATGAAAAAAATAGTTACATTTTATGAAAAAAATTAACTATCTGGATTCATGTCAACACCGTCAGACACCATAAAATGCATTTAATGTTTACAATTATACTCCAACAAGTTTTTAAAGGCCTTGATTGTTTAAATCTAACATTCTGTTACTCAAATATGTATTAATACAAATCTCCAAACTTCTTTTTATGTTGTTTTATAGCACTATTAAATGCTCAAGGGCTAATTTCTTTAGCATTTTGGGATTTTTCTGGATTTAGAACGTAAGACAACATTTATAAAGCAAACATTATCCCTTAGGTCTAGGACAGCAACTACTTCCGTTGTTTCAACATGTGATGCAGAACAGTGATGAATATTGACAAAAAAATCTGTCTTAAGGGGGTTAACCATCAATGGCGGAGTTGTCAAGCCACTGACGGAGTTGACAACAGATACTCAAAACAGACATATTTTTGCACCTAAAAACAAAAGTTTAAAACAAACATATGGAAAATTATTCATGAAAATCCCCAATAAAAGCATGACAATTCGATCAGATCTTTCAGCAAAATCTGACAGAGTTTCATGGCATATGACATGTTCATATGCTATCTGGGGGCCCTGACCTCCCCAAAATCCATGCCCCCCCCACCTCGCGTTGGCTGGGAAGGTATGTCCTACACCAGTGCTCCCAGTTGAGCGAACAGTAGCCTATCTTATTGGCACCTTGGAGAGCATCAGCATTATCGATACCCCCTTCCATATCACTGTCTTTATCATTGGATCAGTACCAAGACAATAATGTCCTCCTACAGACGGACGTCATATTGTACAGTTTGTCTCCACTTTTCCTAGGCCTAGATTAGATGGTTGTATTCAAGACAATATAGTTTTCACTGATCTGTTTGTGTGTCACGAGAGTAAGCTGCTACACAATAAAAGTATGCGCAACATGTAAAGTATTTGTCCCATGTTTCATGAGCTGAAATAGAAAATCCCAGAAATGTTCTATACACACAAAAATATTATTTATCTAAAATGTTGTGCACAAAGTTTATGAGCATTTCTCATTTGGCAAGATAATCCATCCACCTGACAGGTGGTTGTAAGACCAATTAGACTAAATTCTCTAAAACGACTTCGGAGGCGGTTTATGGTAGCGAAATGAACATACCCTCTGGCAACAGCTTTGGTGGACATTCCTGCAGTCAGTATGACAATTGCACGCTCCCTCAAAACTTGAGACATCTGTGGCATTGTGTTGTGTGACAAAACTGCACATTTTAGAGTGACCTTTTATTGTCCCCAGCACAAGGTGCACCTGTGTAAAGATCATGCTGTTTAGTCAGCATCTTGATATTTTATTTAACCTCTATTTAACTAGGAAAGTCAGTTAAGAACAAATTCTTATTTACAAATGATGGCCTACCCCGGCCAAACCCCGGGTGTGATTCAGCCTGGAATCGAACCAGGGTCTGTAGTGACACCACTAGCACTCAGATGCAAGGCCTTATACCGCTGGCCACTCGGGATATGCCACACCTGTCAGGTGGATTGGATTATCTTGACACTCTCTCACTAATAGGAATGTAAACAACTTGAGCACAACATTTGAGAGAAATAAGCTTTTTGTACTTATGGAAAATTTCTTTCAGCTTATGAAACATGGGACCAGGACATTACATGTTGCGTTTAATTTGTGTCGTATTAAAAAATATGTTGCTTATGTCTCCAGTCATATAAAGTGTAGTAGAATTGAGTGAAATGTGTTTATAAAAGGCCCCATTTTCCCCATGCAAAGGAGAAGAATTGTCTCTGATTAGCCCTACTCTGTCACTCAGGTATGCATTGTTCAGAACTGTCTGTTTTGCTAACAGTGATTGAGGTGTATTTTTAGCCTAAATATAACTATGCAATCTACTCATCACATTAGGAATATTAGCCTATTTTACATTAGTCTGTAAATGTTATGATAAATGATTGCAATCCTTCATTATAATGGTGCAATTTTATGGTGAAAAAATAGCTTCCCCAAACATGAAACTCAAGCGCCGCCTATGGAGGTCGGTTTTTTGAAGTAGTTTTGTCACAATACTACAATACCAGATTTTCCATGGCAAAAAGAAAACAGGAATTAGACCAAACTCTATGGTACAATTAAAACCTACTTTAGGTAAAGTGTGGGTGCTATAGCTTGCAATATAAACGCATGTGACTCTGGTGACAACATCATGGTGTTTGTTTCTAACATTAGGACTGTTTTTCTCAAGAAATTAAATATGTTTCATGTTTTCTTTCCTTGCCACGATACTTCCGAGTATTGCGATACTGGTGACAACACTAATGAAGTTGTCTTTGTTGTGACTTGATAGCTTGTATTATGCAACTATTTCACGTTGCACTGTATGCACCTTTCCACATGGAAGTTAAATATTTTATGATGAGGTTGAGTAGTGGTTGATATTGTATATGCCGTTCAACAGACCTCAAAACCAGATATTGATCATTAAAGGCTGGGGTTATTTTTATGTTTTTGCTGTTCTTCAAATAGTATTTTATATAATTTTAGAGTTTTGACATTTTGTAGAAACGCAGTAAATGAGCGTCAACTTCCGAAAATTCCCCATCCTGCCCTCCCCCAAACCCCCCTCTGCCATACCCTAGGTTTGGCTTCCCTCTTCCTCTCCCCCTACCTCTCCCTCTCTCCCTCTCCCCCACCCACTCCTTCTTTCTCTCCCTCTCCCACTCCCCATTGCTATCCTTCTTCCTCTCCCTTTCCCCCTTCCTCTACCTCTACCTCTGCCTTGCCCTCTACCTCTCACCGCAAACTATACTAACCCTCTCCCTCTCCATGTCCCTCTCAATCTCTACCTCCCTCTTCCTCTCCCCCTCCCTCTACCTCTACCTCTTCCTCTACCACTCCACCACCCTCTCCCTCTCCTCCATCTACTTCAACATCTCCCTTTCTCCTTCCCCCTCATTCTACCTCTCCCTCTACATTTCCCTCTCCCTTTCCTTCTACCTCTCCATCTCCCCCTCCCCCTCCCTCTACCTTTCCCCTCCCTCTACCTCTCCTTCTACCTCTCCCCCTCCCCCTCCATCTACCTCTACCTTTCCCCTTTCCCCTCCTTCTACCTCTCCCCCTCCATCTCCCTCTAGCTCTCCCTCTCCCTCTCCCTCTCCTCTTACAGTAAATGCTCAGTAGATTGTCTTTTACCTCAGAGCGGCGAGCATGCCGTCTTTAAATTGGATTAAATCCTTAAATCACACAATCAATCATCCACAGCATACTGTGCCAAAATGGCGGAGGCTGAGTGTGTTTCCTCATCTGTTTTAAAGATGCCTTAAAGATGGCATAGCGGCAGATAGCAGAGCTGCTACATTGACATTTACATGTTAGTCACTTAGCAGACGCTCTTATCCAAAGCCACTTACAGAACATCAGCAACGTCAGTGCTAGTAAGGGGAAAAGTCAAGTTTGAGTTCAGGAATGGCAAGGATATGCTTTCTGAATGTGTATATGTATGTATATATATATATTATTCTAATGTTTTACTACTAGCCTCTGCATACTGTACAGTTGGAACCCCTGCAGGGTTAAAGTGAAATGCTCATGTTAACCACCACTCGTGGCTCTCGGTGCCGTGAAGGAGGATGTGTTTTTAGTGTCATTCAGAAAATGTTATTGCTATGTCGATATGGGAATATGTGCATAGCCTATGACACACACACACACACACACACACACACACACACACACACACACAGCGGGACACATGGGGTGAGACGATAATTGAATTTGCTGAACAGTATGCAAGGGAGCAGGGAGGGAGAAACAGCTGTCCAGGGACATACATTCCTACAACAATGGCAGCACAGTCAACTCCATCACCCTTCTTTCAGGGCGTCGTAGCCCAACGCTGGGCCGTAACCCTTATTTTCCGCTTATAGACAGCAGGCAAGCAGTACCCAACACACACAATGATCTGTAAAGTCTCTCAGTCGTGCAGTGAATTTCACAGATTCAACCACCAAGACCAGGGAGGTTTTCCAATGCCTCACAAAGAAGAGCACCTATTGGTAGATGGGTAAAAATTTAAAAAAGCAGACATTGGATATCCCTTTGAGCATGGCGAAGTTATTAATTACACTTTTGTATTTGTATTTATTATTGATCCCCATTAGCTGCTGCCAAAGCAGTAGTTACTCTTCCTGGCGTCCAGCAAAATTAAGGCAGTTTATACAATTTTAATACATTCACAGTTTTCACACTGTGTGCCCTCAGGCCCCTACTCCACCACTACCACATATCTACAGAACTAAATCCATGTGTATGTATAGTGCATATGTTATCGTGTGTGTGTGTGTGTGTGTGTGTGTGTGTGTGTGTGTGTGTGTGTGTGTGTGTGTGTGTGTGTGTGTGTGTGTGTGTGTGTGTGTGTGTGTGTGTTTACATGTGTCTGTGCAATGGTGTATCAATACACCCAGTTACTACAAAGACACAGGCGTCCTTCCTAACTTAGTTGACGGAAAGGAAGGAAACCGCTCAGGGATTTTACCATGAGGCCAATGGAGATTTTAAAACAGTTACAGAGTTTAATGGCTGTGATAGGAGAAAACTGAGGATGGATCAACAACATTGTAGTTACTCCACAATACTAACCCAAATGACAGAGTGAAAAAGGAACCCTGTACATATTAAAAACATTCCAAAACATGTATCCTGTTTGCAATAAGGTAGTAAAGTAAAACTGCAAAAACTGTTGCAAATAAATGAACGTCATGTCCTGAATAGCAAGCGTAATATCTTTCCTGCAAATCGAACACAACACCGAGTACCACTCTTCATATTTTCAAGCATGGTGGTGGCTGCATTACATTTTAAATGTGTATATTTTAGTCATTTAGCAGACACTCTTATCCAGAATGACTTACAGTAGTGAGTGAATACATTATTGTACTTTTCTATACTGGTTCCCCATGGGAATTGAAACCACAACCCTACATCATGTTATGGGTATGCTTGTCACTGGCAAGGACTAGGGAGTTTTTTAGGATAAAAAGAAACAGAATAGCGCTAAGCACCGGCAAAATCCTAGAGGAAAACCTGGTTCAGTCTGCTTTACAACAGACACTGGGACACAAATTCACCTTTCAGCAGGACAGTAACCTATAACACAAGGCCAAGTAGACACTGGAGTTGCTTACCAAGATTACATTAAATGTTCCTGAGTGGCCTAGTTACAGTTTTGACTAAAATCATCTTGAAAATCTATGGCAAGACTTCAAAATAGCTGTCTAGCATTGATCAATAACCAACTTGACAGAAGAATAATGTGCAGATAGTGTACAATCCAGGTGTGCAAAGCTCTTAGAGACTTACCCAGATAGATTCACAGATGTAATCGCTGCCAAAGGTGATTCTAACATGTATTGACTTAAGGGTGTGAATACTTATTTAATTGAGTATTCAATAAATGTGCAAACATGTCTAAAAACATGTTTTCACTTTATCATTATGGAGTATTGTGTATAGATGGGTGAGAAAAAAATTGATTTAATCCATTTTGAATTCAGCCTGTCACACAACAACATGTGGAATAAGTCAAGGGGTATGAATACTTTCTGAAGGAACTGTAATAGACAGTAGCAGCAGCGAATGTGATGAGTGTGAATGTGTCGGCGTGTGCGGTGGTGTCACGCGCTGCTGAAACGTGGATATCTCACCATGACGCTGTGTGTACACCCTAACACACACCTCGGAGGAAATGAGTTTGGCTGGCATGTGTGGATGCTGGTCAGGTTATATATCATAGTGTTGGCCAGCGTGGTGGAAAGAGATCCACATGGGCCAGATCCATACCGTCACTACTCCTATCAGATGGCCATCTCTCTGTATTACTGAGTGTGTGTGTGTGTGTGGTGTGTGTGTGTGTGTGTGTGTGTGTGTGTGTGTGTGTGTGTGTGTGTGTGTGTGTATTCCATAGTCTCGTGCCCTACTTTACCCAGCCCTAGTATCCCTCTAACTTTTCATAGTGGCAAATTGCTTTAGAACTTCTATAATCAAAAATCTATGGAAACATAGACGGATGAAAAGGTTTAATTTAGGTTGGTTGGATATTATTACTGATGAAACATTTCCCAGTGTGTATTCCTGGGAGAGATATTCACTTAAAGCTACGTTAGCTCAGCGATGCCGCTCCACCTCACCTTATTACCTCTCTCACCTGATTACCTGTCTTGCCCTGGAAACAACTGAACTTAGGAACTTCAGTCTGGCATATTCAATTGAGCCTAGCCCGACGCATTCTTCTTCTTCAGTTTGGGGAAATCAAGCCTTTTTCCTACTGGGTGAAATGAAGTGACGACGAACATGACTTTGGATATGGTAATTCAGAATATACCTGTGGATATAGCCCTGATATCCTTGAAATGATGACAGGACTTTTGACGTGAATTTTGAGAAGTTTTATGAAAAGGAATCGAAGTTGCAGAAGAAGTCTCAAAGTGATGATGGGTTGTTTTTCCCTGGTCTACGACAGTCACCATATTAAGGAGTATGATGGAAACAGTCACTTGTGTCTTCAAGAGAAGTTGGCATGTGTTTGTGTTGGCAACTCTTCACTGCATCCAAAGAGGCATAGACTTCACAGAAGAGCTTGAATGTTTTAAGCCCCATGATATTTCTGGTTGAGGAGTTAGTGGTCCGGTCTGTGTGTTTGTTTGGGAGAATTAGTCTTTGTTTCACAGTCTGTACCTCTCAGCAGATAATACTAAAGTAGTAGATGGGGAATGGAGAGAGAGGACAAGTTGTGGGTTGGGGGGTCACAATGCCCTGGTCCCACTGGGCCTTTGAAGGCTTGACATGGATGGGTCTTCAGGAGCACCATGCCATTGTTGTGGGGAGCAGACCATGTCAGGGAACGGTTTTTTGACACTCTACAGCGGGAGACAGCAGCCAGGCAGACAGGAAGGCAGGCAATCTGACAGGAAGTGTGACCTGTGAATGGGCTTCCTGGTCTCTATGCTACTCCTGCCAGCCACCATGTTGGCCAGTGGTATCTATGCTGCTCCTACCAGCCACCATGTTGGCCAGTGGTCTCTATGGATGAAACCCTGGTTTATAGAGAAAGACAAAAGGAAACATGGTGGCCGCCAGGAGCAACATAGAGACCACTGGCCAACATGGTGGCTGGCAGGAGCAGCATAGAGACCACTGGCCAACATGGGGACTGGCAGGTGCAGAATAGAGACCACTGGCCAACATGGGGACTGGCAGGTGCAGAATAGAGACCACTGGCCAACATGGTGGCTGGCAGGAGCAGCATAGAGACCACTGGCCAACATGGTGGCTGGCAGGAGCAGCATAGAGACCACTGGCCAACATGGGGACTGGCAGGTGCAGAATAGAGACCACTGGCCAACATGGTGGCTTGCAGGAGCAGCATAGAGACCACTGGCCAACATGTGGACTGGCAGGAGCAACATAGAGACCACTGGCCAACATGGGGACTGGCAGGAGCAACATAGAGACCACTGGCCAACATGGGGACTGGCAGGAGGAACATAGAGACCACTGGCCAACATGGTGGCTTGCAGGAGCAGCATAGAGACCACTGGCCAACATGTGGACTGGCAGGAGGAACATAGAGACCACTGGCCAACACGGTGGCTGGCAGGTGCAGCATAGAGACCACTGGCCAACATGTGGACTGGCAGGAGCAAACATAGAGACCAACTGGCCAACACGGTGGCTGGCAAGAGCAACATAGAGACGACTGGCCAACATGGGGACTGGCAGGAGGAACATAGAGACCACTGGCCAACACGGTGGCTGGCAAGAGCAACATAGAGACGACTGGCCAACATGGCGGCTGGCAGGAGCAACCTGGTGCCAGCCATCATGTTTATTGAGAATGACAAAAGGAAAGATTGAGATTGTTGGTCTTTGTGAGACACAGAGTAGGTGAACGGATGATGTGTGGTTCTCACCGTGAAGCATGAAGGTGTGATGGTGCTTTGCTGGTGACACTGTCTATGATTTATTTAGAATTCAAGGCACAATTAACCAGCATGGCTAGCACTGCATTCTGCAGCGATAGGCCATCCCATCTGGTTTGTGCTTTATGGGACTATCATTTGTTTTTCATCAGGACAATGACCCAAAACACTTCCAGGCTGTGTAAGGGCTATTTGACAAAGAAGGCGAGGTGATGGAGTGCTGCATCAAATGACCTGGCCTCCACAATCACCCGAAAGCTGTCATCAAGGCAAAGGGTGACTACCTTGAAGAATCAAAAAATATAAAATACATTTTGATTTGTTCAACACTTTTTGGCTACTACATGATTCCATATGTGTTATTTCATAGTTTTGATGTCGTCACTATTATTCTACAATGTAGAAAATAGTAAAATAAGAAAACCCTTGAATGAGTAGGTGTCCACACTTTTGACTGGTACTGTACATTAATAAATACATATACATATAAATAAATACATATAAACAAATACATATACATATAAATAAATAAATATAAATAGATACATATACATAAATAAATACATATAAATACATATACATGTAAATAAATACATATAAATAGATACATATACACGTACATATAAATAAATACATATACATATAAATAAATACATATAAATAGATTCATATACATGTACATATAAATAGATACATATACATGTAAATAAATACATATACATAGAAATAGATACATGTAAATAAATACATATAAATAAATACCTATACATATAAATAGATACATATACATGCACATATAAATAAATACATATACATATAAATACATATACATAGATGTACTTGTATTTATACATGTAAATATAAATAGATACATATACATATAAATAAATACATATAAATAGATACATATACATATAAATAGATACATATAAATAAATACATATAAATAGATACATATAAATAAATACATAAACAAATGCACACATAAATAGATGTGAACAAACTTTTGACTGGTACTGTATATTTATACTCCAGACTCTGACATTGCTTGTCCTAATATATATATATCTATATTACGTCATTTTTCATTATTTTACTTTTAGATTTGTGTGTATTGTTGTGTATTGTTAGATACTACTGCATTGTTGGATCTAGGAACACAAGCATTTCACTACACCCGCAATAACATCTGCTAAATATGTGTATGTGACCAATAAAATTAGATTTGATTTTGAACTGCCTCCAGTCTTCCCAAGGCCGTTTGTTGTTTCTCTCCTCCTCTCCTCTCCTCTCATCTCAGCTCCTCTCCTCTCAGTCTGTGATCGCTGTCACCTCTGACCCCCTTGTTCCTACGGTAGCCACAACGGAATTGTGTGCCTTTCAAGTCTCAATAGATACACTTCAACTGAATCCAGCCCAGCCCACTCACTCTACTGTATTTGCATCTGCAGGCCTTTTCCATTTACAGGGTTCTTCAAAAGCTTTGTTTTGATTGTTTGATACTTATGAATAAAATAATGAAATGGTGGATATATTAGTAGGGATTGAAGACCATCATCTCCTCATGCAAAAGAGCACTGAATTCTAGTTGTCATCATTATGGCTCCAGCCATAATTTTAAATTTTTTATTGTGTCTTTTCGATCTAACTTCCGATTCATATAGACACACACACACACACACACACACACACACACACACACACACGTTCTCTGGAGTGATGAATCACGCTTCACCATCTGGCAGTCTGAGGGACAAATCTGGGTTTGGAGGATGCCAGGAGAACGCTACCTGCCCGAATGCATAGTGCCATTGTAACGTTTGGTGGAGGAGGAATAATGGTCTGGGGATGTTATTCATGGTTCGGGCTAGGCCCCTTAGCTCCAGTGAAGGGAAATCTTAACACTATAGCATATAATTACTTTCTAGATGATTCTGTGCTTCCAACTTTGTGGCAACAGTTTGGGGAAGGCCCTTTCCAGTTTCAGCTTGACAGTGCCCCGTGCAGAAAGCGAGGTCCATACAGAAATGGTTTGTCGAGATCGGTGTGGAAAAATTTGACTGGCCTGCACAAAGCCCAGACCTCAACCCCATCAAACACCTTTGGGATGAATTGGAATGCTGACTGTGAGCCAGGCCTATTCGTCCAACATCAGTGCCCCGACCTCAATAATGCTCTTGTGGCTGAATGGAAGTAAGTCCCTGCAACAATGTTCCAACATCTAGTGGAAAGGCTTTCCAGAAGAGTGGAGGCTGTTATAGCAGCAAAGGGGGGACCAACTCCATATTAACGCCCATGATTCTGGAATGAGATGTTCGACGAGCAGGTGTCCACATACTGTCGGTCATGTAATGCTTCTGCCCAATCTAACAGCACACCAGAGGACAGAGAGTGACCAATCGAAAAGCACTTCAGTGGAAAGGACAAAGGATTACCCAATCAAATTACACCTTGCAGCATATGTTGTACTGTCACAGCACATCAGAGACAGGTAATGTGGACTAAATGGTGTTGATGTCTGTTCTCCCAAACTAAACACACTTAATTCTATTCACTTACAGTTAATCACCAGGAAAAACCATTCATCTTTAATGTCACACACACACACGCACAGACACACACACACACATGTTGTTTTACCACCATGAGATTAACCTACCGCCTTCATCTGTTAACATGAATCTACAAGGTCCATAGAGACGGCTGGGATATTTTCTATAAACAAACGTGATTGTGTGTGTGTGTGGTCTGTGAGAAGGCTTTAGTAAAATTAGCATTTCTGAGTATTTAGTGTGTGTGTGGAAACTTTTGAAGATTTTATGGAATTTTCAAGTTCAAGTTTTATTTGTCACATGCACAGTAGGCCTACAGGAAAAATGCTTAACTTGCAAGCCCTACCCAGTAGTATTCAATATGAAAATAAGTATAACTAATGATAACTAATAAAAACTGAATTGCAAGAGGAAGCTATATACAAGGTAAATGGAACATGTGCAGGTATACTGGAGTATTTGAGGTAGATATATACATGTTAGTGGGTGTTAGTGTGTGAGTGTGGGTGTTAGTGTGAGTGTGTGGGTGCTAGTGTGTGTTAGTGTTAGTGTGTGTTAATGTGAGTGTGTGGTGTTAGTGTGAGTGTGTGTTAGTGTTAGTGTGGGTGTAGTGTGTGTTAGTGTTAGTGTGTGTTAGTGTGAGTGTTAGTGTTATAGGCAGGTGTCCGTGTGTGTATGTGTGTGTCCATATGTCTGTGTGTGTGTGTGCGTGCGTGCGTGCGTGCGTGTGTGTGTGTGCGTGAATTGAAATCCCCCACATCCCAACCTTCACACTCCTCCATTTTGAATGAAGCCAGTAGTTAAAAATGGTTTTCTTTACACGTGTAATTATCTCTTTATTGATTTGTCAAGCATCTCTGCCAGGGAGGTGCCTCTTAAAACAGCTCCTGCTATCATAACTTGTCTCTATTGCAATCACCAGAGCAAGTCATTAGATGCCCTTAGGGGAATGTGAGGACAGGAGTGTGTGTGTGTGTGTGTGTGTGTGTGTGTTTGAGAATGTGTGGGTAAATACAACATATTCTTTCTCTGATGGCTCTGCTGTCTTCGATGTGGGGAAACCTTTATCTTCTCTCTCTCTCTCTCTCTCTCTCTCTCTCTCTCTCTCTCTCTCTCTCTCTCTCTCTCTCTCTCTCTCTCACTCCCCTCCTCTCTGTATCTCACTATCTCTCTCCCCCTCAATCTTCTCTTTATCTGATTCTCTGTAACTGTCCGCCCTCCACACTCTCTATCACTCTCCCTCAATCTCTCTCTCTTTGTCTCTCGGCTGCTAGGTCTGGTGGAAGATGAGGACTCCTATCCCTCTCCTGATTCTGCTGTACATCACCCTGTCCCGCAGCATGAAGACGGTCTCCAAGAGAGGCTCAGGTATATACACATCACTTCTTCTTCCTCTATCTACTTCCTGTTTCCTGTTGCTCCTCACCACCTGTGTTGGGGATGGGCGTTGGTTGTCTGTGTGTGCGTTGTCTGTGTGTGCGTGCATGTGTGTCTCCACTGGCCTATTAAAAGACATGGAGCTGAAGTAATTGCTTAGGGCATTCCTCTTCCCCATTTCTCTGTCTGAGTCAATCTTATTCACTAGATGTCTGATGAGGTTTTTAAATGTGGAGGTTGACATTTCTGGGGGATGGATGGAGCATGATTACCTGCCTGCTATCTGAATTTCAACATGACTGATATACTGGATGACACATTCAGAGCTAGCTAGCGTTCCCCCCATATCCTTAAAGTTATCTGGACAGAGATTCCTACTAGTGGTTCATTACCAGGTAAAGTACTGAGTTGACCGGCTGTGGTCAGACGAGTGTAAAATAGGCTACACTGCAGTGTGTGTGTGTTTGAGAGTGTGTGTGTGTGTGTGTGTGTTTGAGAGTGTCTGGTGTGTGTTGAGAGTGTGTGTGTGTGTGTGTGTGTGTGTGTGTGTGTGTGTGTGTGTGAGAGTGTCTGTGTGTCTGTTTGAGAGTGTGTGTGTGTGTGTGTGTGTTTGAGTGTCTGTGAGTGTTGTGTTGAGAGTGTCTGTGTGTGGTGTGTTTGCGAGGTGTCTGTGTTTGTGTGTGTGTAGGCGTTCTCTTTCTTTGAGTTATTGATATGTTCCTTTCATCGAGTTGTGTTTCTGTGTGTGTGTGTCAGTGACGAGGCTTACTTGAAATTTGCATTTCTGAGTATTTAGTGTGTGTGTGGAAACTTTTGAGGATTTTATGGAATTTTCAAGTTCAAGTTTTATTTGTCACATGCACAAGTAGGCCTACAGAAAAATGCTTAACTTGCAAGCCCTACCCAGCAGTATTCAATATGAAAATAAGTATAACTAATGATAACTAATAAAAACTGAATTACAAGAGGAAGCTATATACAAGGTAAATGGAACATGTGCAGGTATACTGGAGTATTTGAGGTAGATATGTAATGTTAGGGGGTGTTAGTGTGAGTTTGTGGTGTGAGTGTGTGTTAATGTGAGTGTGTGGTGTTAGTGTGAGTGTGTGTTAGTGTTAGTGTTAGTGTGTGGTGTTAGTGTGAGTGTGTGTTAGTGTTAGTGTGTGGGTGTTAGTGTGAGTGTGTGTTAGTGTTAGTGTGGGTGTTAGTGTGTGAGTGTAAGTTTGTGGGTGTTAGTGTGTGGATGTGGGTTTTAGTGTGAGTGTGTGGGTGTTAGTGTGTAGGTTTTAGTGTGAGTGTGTGGGTGTGAGTGTGTGGGTGTTAGTGTAAATGTGTGGGTGTTAGTGTGAAGTGTGTGGGTGTTAGTGTGAGTCCGTGGGTGGGTGTTCGTGTGTTAGTGTGAGTGTTAGTGTGTGGGTGTATGTTTCTGGGTGTTAGTGTGTGAGTGTGGGTGTTAGTGTGAGTGTGTGGGTGTTCGTGTGTGAGTGTTAGTGTGTGGGTGTTAGTGTTAGTGTAAGTTTGTGGACGTGTGTGGGTGTTAGTGTGTGGGTGTTAGTGTGTGGGTGTATGTTTCTGGGTGTTAGTGTGTGAGTGTGGGTGTTAGTGTGTAGGTGTATGTTTCTGAGTGTTAGTGTGTGAGTGTGGGTGTTAGTGTGTAGGTTTTAGTGTGTTAGTGTGAGTGTTAGTGTATGGGTGTATGTTTCTGGGTGTTAGTGTGTGAGTGTGAAAGTGTTAGTGTGAAAGTGTTAGTGTGATTGTGTGGGTGTTAGTGTGTGGGTGTTAGTGTGTGGGTGTTAGTGTGTAGGTGTTAGTGTGTAGGTGTTAGTGTGTAGGTGTTAGTGTGTAAGTGTGTTTGTTAGTGTGAGTGTGTGTGTGTTAGTGTAAGTGTGTGGGTGTTATTGTGGGGGTGTTAGTGTAAGTGTGTGGGTGTTCGTGTGTGAGTGTTAGGGTTTGGGTGTTAGGGGGTGTTTGTGTAAGTGTGTGTGGGTGTTAGTGTTAGTGTGTGGGTGTGAGTGTGTGTTAGTGTGAGTGTGGGTGTTAATGTGTGTTAGTGTGAGTGTGGGTGTTAGTGTGTGGGTGTCAGTGTGTGGGTGTTAGTGTGTGGGTGTGTTGTTAGTGTGTGAGTGTGTGTGTGTGTTAGTGTAAGTGTGTGTAAGTGTGTGGGTGTTAGTGTGGGGGGTGTTAGTGTAAGTGTGTGGGTGTTCGTGTGTGGGTGTTGTGTGGGTGTTTGTGTAAGTGTGGGGGTGTTAGTGTGGGGGTGTTGTTAGTGTGTGGGTGTGAGTGTGTGTTAGTGTGAGTGTGGGTGTTAATGTGTGTTAGTGTGAGTGTGGGTGTTAGTGTTATAGGCGGGTTGGTACGTGTGTGTGTGTGTCCTGTGTGTGTGTGGGTTAGTGTGTGGGTGTTAGTGTAAGTGTGTGGGTGTTAGTGGGGGCGTTAGTGTAAGTGTGTGGGTGTTCGTGTGTGGGGTGTTAGTGTGTGAGTGTGTGTGTTAGTGCGAGTGTGTGGGTGTTTTTGTAAGTGTGTGGGTGTTAGTGTGTGGGTGTGGGTGTTAGTGTGAGTGTGTGGTTGTTAGTGTGTGAGTGTGAGTGTGTGGGGGTTAGTGTGAGTGTGTGTGCGTTATTGTAAGTTTATGGGTGTTAGTCAGAGTATGTGGGTGTGAGTGTGTGTTAGTGTAAGTGCCTGGCTGTTAGTGCGAGTGTGTGGGTGTTAGTGTGAGTGTGTGGGTGTTAGTGTGTGGGTGTTGGTGTTGGTGTTAGTGTGTGGGTGTTGGTGTGAGTGTGTGGGTAGTAAGTGTGTGGGTGTTAGTCTTTGGGTGTTAGTGTGTGGGTTTTAGTGTGAGTGGGTGTACATTAGTGTAAGTGTGTGGGTGTTAGTGTGTAAGTGTGTGTGTTAGTGTGAGTGTGTGTGTTTTAGTGTAAGTGTGTGTAAGTGTGTGGGTGTTAGTGTGTGGGTGTTTGTGTTAGTGTGTGGGTGTTTGTGTTTGTGTGTGGGTGTGAGTGTAGTGTGTGGGTGTTAGTGTGTGAGTGTGTTTGTTAGTGTGTGTGTGTTTTTGTAAGTGTTTGGGTGTTAGTGTGTGGGTGTTAGTGTGAGTGCACTGCGTTTATTGTAAGTGTGTGGGTGTTAGTGTGTGGGTGTTATTGTATGGGTGTTATTGTGTGGGTGTTTGTGTGTGTGGGTGGGTGGTATCCCAAACCTTAAGAATTCAGAGTTAATGCCTAAACTTAACCTTTCACACTTAGAAATGTGATGTTTGGAACAACTTTGAAATATAACGTTTGAGAAACATGGATGTTTCCCTAGAACAGGGCCGCACAATCCTCTTCCTGGAGATCTACTGTCCTGTATGTTTTCAGTCCAACCTTCTTCCTGGAGATCTACTGTCCTGTAGGTTCAGTCCAACCTTCTTCCTGGAGATCTACTGTCCTGTATGTTTTCAGTCCAACCTTCTTCCTGGAGATCTACTGTCCTGTAGGTTCAGTCCAACCTTCTTCCTGGAGATCTACTGTCCTGTATGTTTTCAGTCCAACCTTCTTCCTGGAGATCTACTGTCCTGTATGTTTTCAGTCCAACCTTCTTCCTGGAGATCTACTGTCCTGTATGTTTTCAGTCCAACCTTCTTCCTGGAGATCTACTGTCCTGTATGTTTTCAGTCCAACCTTCTTCCTGGAGATCTACTGTCCTGTAGGTTTTCAGTCCAACCTTCTTCCTGGAGATCTACTGTCATGTATGTTTCAGTCCAACCTTCTTCCTGGAGATCTACTGTCATGTATGTTTCAGTCCAACCCTCTTCCTGGAGATCTACTGTCCTGTAGGTTTTCAGTCCAACATTCTTCCTGGAGATCTACTGTCCTGTATGTTTTCAGTCCTACCCTCTTCCTGGAGATCTACTGTCCTGTAGGTTTTCAGTCCAACCCTCTTCCTGGAGATCTACTGTATGTTTCAGTCCTACCCTCTTCCTGGAGATCTACTGTCCTGTATGTTTTCAGTCCAACCCTCTACCTGGAGATCTACTGTCCTGTATGTTTTCAGTCCTACCCTAATTTAGCATATCTGATTCAGCTAGTTAAGGTCTTGTTGAGCAGTTAATTAGTAGAATCAGGTGTGTTAAATTAGGGTTGGACTGAAAACCCACAGGACGGTATATCTCCAGGAAGAGGGTTGGGCAGCCCTGCCCTGGAAACTCAGGGACAATATGATCCCTCTATTGATGTTACTTGTTAATCCACTTCAATCAGTGTAGATAGGAACATGGATTACATATGTTTTTTACATTGTAGCAGACACTCCTATGCAGAAAGACTTACAGGAGCAATTATGGTTAAGTGCCTTGCTCAAGAGCACATCAACAGATTTTTTTACCTAGTCATGTCGGGGATTTGACCCAGCAACCTTTCAGTTTACTGGCCCAAAGCTGTTAACCACTAGGCTACCTGCTGCCCCATTCAGAGGGTGAACGGGAAAGACAAAAGATTTGAACGGGGTATGGGGTATGTGCCAGGCTCATCGGTTTGTTTCAAGAACTGCTGGGTTTTTCACGCTCAGAAGTTTCCTGTGTGTATCAAGAATGGTCCACCATCCAAAGGACATCCAGCCAACTTGACACAACTGTGAGAAGCATTGGAGTCAACATGGGCCAGCATCCCTGTAAAACGCATTTGACACCTTGTAGAGTCCATTCCCCGATGAATTGAGGCTGTTCTGAGGACAAAAGGGGGTGCACCTCCATATTAGGAAGGTGTTCTTAATGTTTTGTACACTCAGAGTATAAGATGAAGAAAAAAATGTATATTTTATATGAATACATTTTTTAAAGTTATTCAAGTATAAATTACCAAAGTTACCATAGATTGTAGCCCAAAATAAAATTCGGGGACCTTGTAAATACTGTTACGTTATTTAACCAGTCAACAGTTATGTTACCCCTGCAGTTTGGTCACTTAGTGGTCCTCTACACTCCACTTCTCTGTCATCTCACACATTAAGGATGGAGACAGCCTCATATCAACTGGGTTATTGTGTGCATTTAGCTACGAAGGTAGGCACGAAAATACAAATGGAACTGGTCAGATTCATACAGCGGTCATCTTGCTCAGGAACTCAATGGAATAGACCAAAAGGAAATTATTGGCACGCACACGCACCACGCACACGCACACACACACACAAAAATAACCTCCCTCCCTTTCTTTTTATTCAACCTGCTGCTTCATTTGTCATACTCTTCTCATTCCCTTACTTTCTCTCTCCTCTCCCTCTTCTTTCTATCTCCTCTCTCTCGCTCTCTCTCTCTCTCTTCTCCCTCTCTCTCTCTCTCCTCTCCCCCTCTGCTCTCCCTCACTTTCACTCTCCTCTCCCTCTATTTCTATCTCTCTCTCCCTCTTTCTCTCTTTTCTCTCTCTCTCCTCTCCCTCTTTCACTCTCCTCACCCTCTCTTTCTCTCTCTTTCTCTCTCCTCTCCCTCCTCTCATCAAACCATGGTCCTGTGAGTGTTGTCTGTCTTTCAGACTGGCCGGTGGGAATGACCAGACCTTGGTTCAAATACATGTGTATTTCAGTATGGTAAATACTAAATACTTCCCAGGTGTATTTCCAAATACATTCAAATATTCAACTACAAATAAAAGATATCTGAATATTTACTTCAAATGTACAGTGCATTCGAAAAGTATTCAGACCCCTTGACTTTTTCCACATTTTGTTACGTTACAGCCTTATTCTAAAATTGATTAAATAAAAAAAATCCTCATCAATCTGCACACAATCCCCTATAATGACAAAGTGAAAACAGTTTTTTAGACATTTTTGCAAATGTATTAAACATAAAAAACAGAAATACCTTATTTGCATAAGTGTTCAGACCCTTTGCAACGCCGAAATTCAGACTCAAAATTGAGCTCAGGTGCATCCTGTTTCCATTGATCATACTTGAGATGTTTCTACAACTTGTTTGGAATCCACCTGTGGTTAATGTAATTGATTGTTGTTGATCGTGTTGTAGTGTAGTAGATTAAGCCTCTGTCTGGTAATTGTTCTCCGGTTCAAAGGTCATGAACATCTGTTTTCCTATACTGTAGGTGAATGAGTTTGATTACGGTGGACTCTCACTGCTGCAATTAAAGACACACACAATCAGATTCGCACACACACACACACAACACACACAACACACACTTCTACTTTACTCCTCAAGTGTAAAGGTCATTCTCGCTTGTCGGTTTTCTCTCCTTAAATCAGATTCCTCTCCAAGTAAGAGACAGGGAGGGTTTGAGATGAACAGAGTGAGAGAATAAAAAATATTGTATTTCCATTGTTGTAATAACATTTCTTTTCATTACTTTATCTATTCAGCATTTTGGATCCAATGGGAATTCTCTGTTCTTCAATATGTAGGGTATGGGAGTTGTTAGGAATTCTTCAGCCTTGAACAGTTGTGCACAAGAGATCGGCAGGGAAAGTTTGATAAGCCCTCGGGAGAGACTGGATAAAGCTGCTATTCCATTTATTTTCCCATTCCACTGTCTGGATGGCATTCCCAGAGTTTACGGCGCTCCAAAATCTCATAATTTTCCGATGTGGAGTCTGGATGTGCCTGTGTTTCTCCAGCTAATGTCTTTCCCCATGGCTGTTAGACGGTGTGTGTGTGTGTGTTTGTGTGTGTTTGTGTGTGTGTGTGTGTTTGAGCGCTGGACACTGGCGATGGTTTTAGTAGCCAGCAAGAAACTGCAACGTTGAATAACAATTGGAGCAGAGAGTTGTTTGCTCTTGGCGCGTATGTGTGTGCCTGTGTGTGCGTGTGTGTTTGTGTGTGTGTGTGTGCCTGTTTGTGCGTGTGTGTGTGTGTGTGTGTGCGACCAGCATCAGTGTGTGTTTAGACTCAGTCTAACCAGTCCATATGTCTTCCAATGCTGTGTGATTGTGTGGTGAACAGACCAAGGCCTGGCTGACAGGGTGTTAGATGTAGTCTCCCAGCCAGTCACTGAGACAGTGTCGACCTCTCTAACACAGACCGACTAGGACACAGCCCTACATGACACAGCAGTATTCCCTGGCCCCACATGACACAGCAGTATTACACGGCCAGTAAAAACTCTAGGCCCTAAGAGGGGATAAAGAGATAGAGAGATGGAGAAAAACAATTGGCATGAAGAGAGAGGAAATAGAAACAGACAGAGAGAACGGAGGAGTAGAGAGAGAGAGAGGATATTTAGAGAGAGAGAGAGATGGTCCATTGAAACCAAACAGTACACTTCACTAAACACATCCATGCCTGCTCGGCCTGCTTATCGCTGGAGTAATGGCTTTTAAGCACATTCTGTTGGGAGGGAAGAGCTCACTGCCCTGCCTTTGAATACAACACTATTAGATTCACTAAGTACGTGGAAAACTGCTCGTCAAACATGTCGTTCCAAAATTACGGGCATTAATATGGAGTTGGTCCCCTCTTTGCTGCTATAACAGCCTCCACTCTCCTGGGAAGGCTTTCCACTAGATGTTGGAACTTTGCTGCTGGCATTTACTTCCATTCAGCCAAAAGAACATTAGTGAGGTCAGGCACTGATGTTGGGCAATTATGCCTGGCTCGTTCCAATTCATCCCAAAGGTGTTCGATTGGGTTGAGGTCAGGGCTCTGTGCAGGCCAGTCAAGTTCTTCCACTCCTATCTCAACAAACCATTTATGTATGGACCTCACTTTGTGCATGGGGGCAATGTCATGCTGAAACAGGAAAGGGCCTACTCCTCCTCAATATAACATTTATTCTCCATTATCTCTCTCTCTTTAATTTGTGTTCTCTCTCTTTCTTTCATTTGTGTTCTCTCTCTTTCTCTCTCTCTGAGTCTCTCTCTTTCTGTCTCTGTCTCTAGCTCTCTTTCAATCTGAGTCTCTCCCTCTTCCTGTCTCTCTCTCTCTGGATCTCTCTTTCTCTTTCTAGCAGGTGATTGGGGCTTTAGTGTTGTTTGAGGGGGCGCCATCAGCTAAGGTGAACTGAGAGAAGGGCTAAGGTCTGATTATGGGGAAATAGGCCAGAGCAGGATCTCCTATTCTTCCTGGGGGCTACAGTGGGGAAGTGTAGGGATGAGGTTCTTAGGGGTGTTCTCGGGGACCTCAGAGTTTCAGGAGAGAAACTGGGAGGGGCTGGTGAACAAGGTTGAGGCTAAGCTGTCTAAATGGCGGTGGTTGTTGCCACTGATGTCTTTCAGGGGAAGGATCCTGGTCGCTAACAACATGGCAACTTCAATTCTCTGGCACAGGCTGATGGTGTTGGATCCCCCATAGTGTCTCGATAAGCAACTACAGAGGTTACTGGTGGATTTATTTTGGTCTTACCAACACTGGACACGCGCAGCAGTATTACATCTCCCTTTGCATGCGGGGGGCCAAGGGCTGGTGGACATTGGGTCCAGAGTGACAGCTTTCCGTCTACAAGCTGTACAGAGACATCTGTACCAGCAGGGGTGTGCTGGAGAGGCACTGCTTGGGCTGTTCTGAGGAGAGCAGGGGACCTTGGGTATGACAGACACTTGTTCCTGTTGGATCTTGAGCAGGTCGACATGTCAGCCATTTACTCTGTTCTACCGTTCTTTGGCTGTGGAAAAACACTATCTGTTCACAGAGATGTTTCACGTCCAGGAGCATGGATAATGGAGGAGCCACTGTTTCACATCCCACTTATGTTTCACATCCCACTTATCCAGACCAGAGTGCTGACCTCTGCCAGCTTCTGGGCCAGGCTTGTGAGAGCAGGGTTCACAAAATTGGGTGACCTGCAAGAAGAGGGTCATTCCAGCGACATGGCAAAGGCTTCTCCATAAAGTCCATCAGGCTGCTGCAGCGGGTGGTGGAGGAGTCCATGCTGCACTACTGGACTCGTTCAGAGAGCTGCTGGGGAGTAAGCAGAGACTGACTTACCTTTTTTCACCATTGTTGCTGCTGCAGGAGAACACCAGGAGGGAGAGGGAATGATCCTATCGTTCAAGACTCCGGAGATGGGGGCCTTTTTCACAGCCAGCAAGAAGGCTCTGGATGTGGTGGCTGTGACGGTGGCAACGGGGAGGCTGGGTCCGGGCTCTTCTCTGAGAGGATGTTGGCTCCCTGTATAAGCCTCCCATAGAGAAGCGTACTGCTGATCAACACAGGAGGATTATGCATGGAGCTATCGCTACGAACAGATGTGTCACACCTTGATCCATCAGTAGGGAGGGGGTGTCTGTTCTGAGGGGAGTTTTTTCTTGTTCCAGGTTTCTGTCCTGGATGGCTGGTGTACAGGCCTAGAGTTGGGGCTAACTCTGGACCTATACGTTGGAGGGCCTAGGTATGGCATAGTCAACAGGAGGAGGGCCTAGGTATGGCGTAGCCAACAGGAGGTGGGCCTAGGTATAGAATAGTCAACAGGAGGAGGGCCTAGGTATAGCGTAGCCAACAGGTGGAGGGCCTAGGTATAGCGTAGTCAACAGGAGGAGGGCCTAGGTATGGCGTAGCCAACAGGAGTAGGGCCTAGGTATAGCGTAGCCAACAGGTGGAGGGCCTAGGTATAGCGTAGCCAACAGGTGAAGGGCCTAGGTATAGCGTAGCCAACAGGTGAAGGGCCTAGGTATAGCGTAGCCAACAGGAGGAGGGCCTAGGTATAGCGTAGCCAACAGGAGGAGGGCCTAGGCATAGCGTAGCCAACAGGAGGAGGGCCTAGGTATAGCGTAGCCAACAGGTGAAGGGCCTAGGTATAGCGTAGCCAACAGGAGAAGGGCCTAGGTATAGCGTAGCCAACAGGAGGAGGGCCTAGGTATGGCAGAGCCAACAGGAGGAGGGCCTAGGTATAGCGTAGCCAACAGATGAAAGTACTGCCTTGTGAATTTCCTGTTGGGGCAGGCAAAAATGGCAATGTGCGAGACCAGGAAACATGAGATGGGGTGGGTGTACGGAGGCCTCAGCTGTGTTGCTGGGGCTGGTGTGGGCTCAGCTGACACTAGAACATGTACATGGGGGGCTGGTGAACCGTCTGGGGGACTTTGTAGGGGTGGGGGGAGTCATGGGGGCTGGTGAACCGTCTGGGGGACTTTGTGGGGTTGTGGGGAGTCAGGGGGGCTGGTGAACCGTCTGGGGGACTTGGTAGTGGTGTGGGGCTGGTGAACCGTCTGGGGGACTTGGTAGTGGTGTGGGGCTGGTGAACCGTCTGGGGGACTTGGTAGTGGTGTGGGGCGTCAGGGGGGCTGGTGAACCGTCTGGGGGACTTGGTGGGGGTGTGGGGAGTCAGGGGGGCTGGTGAACCGTCTGGGGGACTTTGTGGGGGTGTGGGGAGTCAGGGGGGCTGGTGAACCGTCTGGGGGACTTTGTGGGGGTGTGGGGAGTCAGGGGGGCTGGTGAACCGTCTGGGGGACTTTGTGGGGGTGGGGGGAGTCAGGGGGGCTGGTGAACCATCTGGGGGACTTTGTAGGGGAGTGGGGAGTCAGGGGGGTTCTGTGTGCAATGGACTAGGAGGGGGGCTTGGTTTTAACTATGTAGTCTTAAAATGAAGTAAACTTTGTGCTTTTAATGATGTAACTATTGGGCCAATAAAGGATTTTTAAAAATAAATATGTTTCTCTCTCTCTCAAAATGCACACACAAGAGTAACTCAAAATCCAAAACCAAACCATCAAAAAAACTAAAAGCACCTCACCGCCATCTAAAAAATATTTTAAACTAAGTGCTTAGTAAAATAGGGTGGTATTATACAGCAAAACATACAGAACTCACATTTCATCAACTTTCTTCCTCTTTCTCTCTGTCTCGTTTTCTGTCCGAGTCTCTCTCTCTGTCTCTCAATTTCTCTCTTTAGCTATGCTACAGCGCTGACATTTTGTAGCTACCTACAGATATGCGAAGCACTGCACCAACAGGATAAAATAGGTTGTTGTATTGTGCTGTACAATACAAGAGTACTGTAGCTATTTGCTAGTGATCAAGCTATTGATAATGATTACAAAGGAAGATATCTCAGATTAAATCTGACCTAACTGTTTGGCACACACACACACAGGGCCATCTCCCTCTCTTCCTCTCCCTGCCTGGTCTGCAGTAACACTGTGCACGGAGATTGATCATTTGCATATTATTGGAGATTAAATGGCCTCCTTCCTGCTGCTGCTCACTCCTACTCTCCTCCTGCAGCATATGGACCACTGAGAGGATCCATGTGCATCTCTCTCTCTCTCTCTCTCTCTCTCTCTCTTCTCTCTCTCTCTCTCTCTCCATACATACACATCTACAGAAGCAGCCTGTCTATCCAATGCAGTTTGGCCAGATCTATTGATTTTCCTAATGGAGTATGTTAAGGGAGATATTATTGTTAAGGAAACATGTTAAGGGAGATAATGGATTGCATGGGATTTCCTGGTGATCCCGCTTACACCTTTCTAAGTGGATGAGAAACATGCCATTGATTATGGATAATGCCTTAGCACCACTCTGACGTGGATATGTGCAGTGAGAAAACATTACTAATACTGGGGGTATAGGCTGTCTCAGATTCCATTGTAATGTAGTGAACATGATTAACTTTTTTTAACACTTTATTTTTTATTTTATTTTGGTCAGTGATGTAAAGTACTTAAGTAAAATTACTTTAAAGTACTACTTAAGTCATTTCTTAGGGTATCTGTACTTTACTTTACTATTCATAATTATGGCAACTTTTATTTTTACTTCACTACATTCCTAAAGAATATAATTTGTTTTTACTCAATACATTTCCCTGACATCCAAAAGTACTCGTTACCATTTTGCCTGGAAAGTGGTTCAATCAATCCACTTATTAAGAGACACATACCTGGTCATCCCTACTGCCTCTGATCTGGAGGACTCACTAAACACACATGCTTAACTTTTGATACTTAAATACATTTTAGCAATTACATTTTCTTTTGATACTTAAGTATATTTAAAACCAAATACTTTTAGACTTTTACTCAAGTAGTACTTTACTGGGTGACTTTCACTTTTACTTGAGTCATTTTCTATTAAGGTATCTTCACTTTTACTCAAGTATGTCAATTGAGTACTTTTTCCACCACTGATTGTGGTGCAAATAATACCCACATCTCCTACATTAGATGGTGGAAACAGATAATAATACTAATGGTTCGTGTTAGGGAATTAGCAGTGTATTTGTATTTGTTAGTGACAGAGAAACTGGCCCAGGGTTTAATGTAGAATGTTCATTTTCAGTCCTGTGGACTTCACTAAGGAGTTTCTACAGTAGGCAAACTTTATCATAACAATTAAACTGTTTCTGAAAGTATATTACATACACTGAGCATATAAAACATTAAGAACACCTGCTCTTTCCATGACATAGACTGACCAGATTAATTCAGGTGGAAGCTAAGATCCCTTATTGATGTCACTTGTTAAATCACTTCAATTGGTGTAGATGAAGGGGAGGAGACAGGTTAAAGAATGATTTTTTAGCCTTGAGACATTTGAGACATGGATTGTGTATGTGTACCATTCAGAGGGGGAATAGACAAGACAAAAGATTTAAGTGCCTTTGAACGGGGTATGGTAGTAGGTGCCAGGCACACCAGTTTCTGTCAAGAACTGCTGGATTATTCACAATCAACAGTTTCCCATGGGTATCAAGAATGGTCCACCACCCAAAGGACATCCAGACAACTTGATACAACTGTGGAAAGCAGTGGAGTCAACATAGGCCTGCATCCCTGTGGAATGCTTTCGACACCTTGTAGAGTCCATGTCCTGATGAATTGAGGCTGTTCTGAGGGTAAAAAGTATGTGTGTGTGTGTGTGTGGTGGGTTGCTCAGTGCGTATCATAAGGCTTTAGTTTAATGGCCCAGTTTTACACGGTGGGTGTTAGGAACCTCCTGGTTTGAAGGCCACATTAGGTCTATAAGTCACTTTGTTCTGCTTGCCAAGTGATGTGTAATTCCCATTTAAATCCAGCCAGAGTTAGAACATCCAACAACATCCAGAAAAGTGCATTGAGAATGACAGTTAGGATAAAAGAGCTTACCTAAACCATTTAAACTTGAACAACCATTTCAGTAACGGGTGCAATAATCTAACGAATGGTTGGATTAGTTTAGAAAATGTATGTTATTTACCTTTGTGTAGCATAAGATTATTCAATCAATGTACTGTACATGCAAAAACACATATCAAAAACAATCCTAAAAAAGTCTGCAGTAGAGCATGATGGGAAACATGAAATGATGGGTGTGGTTTTGATGGGAATGTTTCTCTCCACAGAGTAAAACTGACACAATCACACTGTCACACTCAACACTAGTTATTAACACCAACACTGGGGTTATTTTACACCACTGAGTGTTAATTTCTCTCTTATGGAGTTAATATGGCCCTGTCCAGGAACAACTCCCTAGCCCTTAGCTCATAGCTCCTAGCCCTTAGCTCATAGCCAGTAGGTACTTCACGTATATCAGAAACAATAGGATAGGTTTAAGTGTTTGATAGGAGTAAGCTCCTTCTGTGAGACTAAGAAGTCCCTCTATAAGATGACACACTGACACGCAGAACATGAGACCCAGGCTCTTGAGAGGGTGGTGTTGTTGAGCTGAGAGCTCTTTAGGGTGTTAGGGGGGAGGTTGAAGTGCTGTGAATGACCCTTCACATGTACAGTATACACAGACGGAATGACAGACAAACAGAAAGACAGGTAGGCAGGTGTTTTACTAACGTACCTGGCAGGCTGTACCTCTGTATTTGTATTTGTATTTATTATGGATCCCCATTACTTCCTGACAAGGTAGCAGCTACTCTTCCTGGGGTCAAGCAAAATTAAGGCTGTTAAACTTTTTATTCTTCAATATACATGTCCAATACATTACTTAATTCTAAATCAGGGTTCCGCAACTGCCGGGATGTTTTATTTGGCCCCCCAAGTCCTCTGAGCAAAAAATATATACACATTAGTGAAAACATCAAAACTATAAAATAACACATATGGAATCATGTAGTAACCAAAAAAGTGTTAAACAAATCAAAATATTTGAGCTTCTTCAAAGTAGCCACCCTTTGCCTTGATGACAGCTTTGCACATTCTTGGCATTATCTCAACCAGCTTCATGAGGTAGTCACCTGGAATGCATTTCAATTAACAGGTGTGCCTTGTTAAAAGTTAATTTGTGGAATTTATTTCCTTAATGTGTTTGAGCCAATCAGTTGTGTTTGTGACAATGTAGGGTTGGTATATAGAAGATAGCCCTATTTGGTAAAAGACCAAGTCCATATATGGCAAGAACAGCTCAAATAAGCAAAGAGAAACAATATTCCATCATTACTTTAAGACAAGAAAGTCAATCAATGCGGAATATTTCAAGAACTTTGAAAGTTTCTTCAAGTGCAGTCACAAAAACCATCAAGCGCTATGATGAAACTGGCTCTCATGAGGACCGCCACAGGAAAGGAAGACCCAGAGCTACCTCTGCTGCAGAGGGTAAGTTCAGAAATTGCAGAGGATAAGCCTCAGAAATGGCAGCCCAAATAAATGCTTCAGAGTTCAAGTAACAGACACATCTCAAACATCAACTGTTCAGAGGAGACTGTGTGAATTAGGCCTTCATGGTCGAATTGCTGCAAAGAAATACTACTAAAAGAACAACAATAAGAAGAGACTTGCTTGGGCCGAGAAACACGAACAATGGACATTAGACCGGTGGAAATCTGTCCTTTGGTCTGATGAGTCCAGATTGAAGATTTTTGGTTCCATCCGCCGTGTCATTCTGAGACGCAGAGTACAACGTGACGCATGGAGGAGGAGGTGAAATGGAGTGGGGGTGCTTTGGCCGGTGACACTGTCTGTGATTTATTTAGAATTTGTCACGCCCTGACCGTAGAGAGCCTTTTTATTTCTCTATTTGGTTAGGTCAGGGTGTGATTTGGGTGGGCATTCTAGATTATGTATTTCTATGTTGGCCTGAAATGATTCCCAATCAGAGGCAGCTGTCTTTCGTTGTCTCTGATTGGGGATCATACTTAGGCAGCCCTTTTCCCACCTGTGATTGTGGGATCTTGTTTTTGTATAGCTACTGTGAAGCCTTTACATTCGCTTTGTATTTGTCTTTGTTTTGTTCGGTGTTCATCTATTAAAAGTAAGATGTACGCTTACCACGCTGCACCTTGGTCTCATCCTTCAGACGAACGTAACAGAATTCAAGGCACACTTAAGCAGCATGGCTACCACACCATTCTGCAGCAATACGTCATCCCATCTGGTTTGCGCTTAGTGGGACTATCATTTGTTTTTCAACAGGACAATGACCCAACACACCTCCAGGCTGTGTAAGGGCTATTTGATCAAGAAGGAGAGTGATGGAGTGCTGCATCAGATGACTTGGCCTCCACAATCACCCGACCTCACCCCAATTGCGATGGTTTGGGATGAGTTGGACTGCAGATTGAAGGAAAAGCAGCATACATGCAACAGAATATATTGGCCTTTCACTTATTTAAATTGTAAAGTCTTTTTCGTTATTTGTTGGACCCCAGTAAAACTAGCTGTCGCCAATTGCATTGGCTAGCGGGGATCCTAATCAATCAAATCAAATATGTGCACACTCGTGCACACACGTGCACATACATATGTATGACAGAGAAACACTCACATTGCACATGTTCACGCAGTGATATGTCTGAGGACTACATGCGGTGTGCACGTGTTTGTGCGCATGTGTTGTACGTATCATGGTTGTGGCCCTTAGTTTTCCAATGTCAGATTACATTCGGAGATAAGGCTTGGGAGGCTAAATAATTAATAAATTACAACGTTAAATAACATATACAGTGGGGGAAAAAGTATGTGATCCCCTGCTGATTTTGTACGTTTGCCCACTTACAAAGAAATGATCAGTCTATAATTTTAAAAGTAGGTTTATTTGAACAGTGAGAGACAGAAGAACAACAAAAAAATCCAGAAAAACGCATGCCAAAATGTTATAAAATGATTTGGATACATGTACCTCAGATTTCCACACTTCCTGGTTGGATTTTTTTCTCAGGTTTTTTCAATTTTACCCTAAAATGACATACCAAAATCAAACTGTCTGTAGCTCAGGCCCTGAAGCAAGGAAATACATATTCTTGGTACCATTTGAAAGGAAACACTTTGAAGTTTGTGGAAATGTGAAGGGAATGTAGGAGAATCTAACACAATAGATCTGGTAGAAGATAATACAAAGACAAAAACAACAGTTTTTTGGTATTTGTTTTTGTACCTTCATCTTTGAAATGCAAGAGAAAGGCCATAATGTATTATTCCAGCCCAGGTGCAATTTAGATGTTGGCCACGAGATGGCAGCAGTGTATGTGCACGTTTTAGACTGATCCAATGAACCATTGTATTTCTGTTCAAAATGTTTTATCAAGACTGTCCAAATATGCCTAATTTGTTTATTAATTACTTTTCATGTTCAAAACTGTGTACTCTCCTCAAACAATAGCATGGTATTATTTCACTGTAATAGCTACTGTAAATTGGACAGGGCAGTTTAGATTAACAAGAATTGAAGCTTTCTGACAATATCAGATATGTTTATGTCCTGGAAAACCTTCTTGTTACTTACAACCTCATGTTAATCGCATTAGCCTACGTTAGCACAACCGTCCCGCAGGGGACCCACCAATGATTTCTAGCAACAATTAAGAACACACACACCAAACTAGAGAGACATGGAAATGACCATTCCTTTTAAGGAGGTAGCATGCGTGGATCTCGCTCTCTCTGGTGTTTCGGCGAGTCTTCAAAAAATGTCTTCAAAAAAGAAAAGGAACACAGCTAACTCTCACGTGAGTGCGCGCCACTGAACTCATATCATTCTCTCAGTCATCTGACTCCAGGACCTCTTATTCTCTCCCTATTCACAGTAGAAGCATGAAACAATGTTCTAAAGACTGTTGACATCTAGTGGAAGCCTTAGGAAGTGCAAATGAACCCTAAGTCACTGTATAATGTATAGGCAATCACTTGAAAAACTACAAACCTCAGATTTCCACACTTCCTGGTTGGATTTTTTTTCTCAGGTTTTTGCCTGCCATATGAGTTCTGTTATACTCACAGACATCATTCAAACAGTTTTATGCATATCCTACCTTCTGGGCCCGAGAAGAAGGCAGTTTAATTTGGGCACGTATTCATCTGAATTTCTGAATACTGCCCCCTGTCACCAAGAAGTTAAGGAGAAGTGTATTTATAATTCTTTGAATAACAGTTTAATATTTTATCAATGTTTATGATGAGTATTTCTGTAAATTGATGTGCTCATTCTCCGGAAGTTTTGGGAGGCAAAACATTTCTGAACATTACACGCCAATGTAAAATGGAGTTTTTGGATATAAATATGAACTTTATCGAGCAAAACATACATGTATTGTGTAACATGAAGTCCTATGAGTGCCATCTGATGAAGATCATCAAAGGATAGTGATTCATTTTAGCTGTATTTCTGTTTTTTGTGACGCCTCTCCTTGCTTGGAAAATGGCTGTGTGGTTTTTCTTGTTTAGGTGCTGTCCTAACATAATCTAATGTTATGCTTTCGCCGTAAAGCCTTTTTGAAATCGGACAATGTGGTTGGATTAACGAGAAGTGTATCTTTAAAATGGGATATAATAGTTGTATGTTTGAGAAATTTGAATTATGAATTTTCCGCCCTGCTATTTCACTGGCTGTTGAATAGTGTGTCCCGCAGGTAGGACGCTAGCGTCCCACATACCCCAGAGAGGTTAACGATACAAGCTAGCATCCACTGAACTGATGTGAAAGTGCTCCATTGGTATGTTTCATCCTACATTTCAAAGATTAAAAATACTATTTATTGTCTGAATTTGGCAGTAAGACATACAGATTATGAAATCAAAAACATTGTTTTGTTAAACCCCCATTCAAAAGTTTGGGGTCACTTAGAAATGTCCTTGTTCTTGAAAGAAATCAAATTTTTTGTCCATTAAAATAACATGAAATTAATCAGAAATACAGTGTAGACATTGTTAATGTTGTAAATAACTCTTGCTCAATTGTGCACCGGGGCCTCCCACTCCTCTTTCTATTCTGGTTAGTGCCAGTTTGCGCTGCTCTGTGAATGGAGTAGTACACAACATGATACGAGATCTTCAGTTTCTTGGCAATTTCTTGCATGGAATAACCTTAATGTCTCAGAACAAGAATAGACTGACGAGTTTCAGAAGAAAGTTATTTGTTTCTGGCCATTTTGAGCCTGTAATTGACCCCACAAATGCTGATGCTCCAGATACTCAACTAGTCTAAAGAAGGCCAGTTTTGTTGCTTCTTTAATCAGAAGAACAGTTTTCAGCTGCACTAACATAATTGCAAAATGGTTTTCTAATGATCAATTAGCCTTTTAAAATGATAAGCTTGGATTAGCTAACACAATGTGCCGTTGGAACACAGGCGTGATGGTTGCTGATAATGGACCTCTATAGATGTAGATATTCCATAACAAATCTGCTGTTTCCAGTTACAAAAGTAATTTACAACATTAACAATGTCTACACTGTATTTCTGATCAATTTGATGTTATTTTAAATGGGCCAAAAATGTGATTTCTTTCAAAAAGGACATTTCTAAGTGACCCCAAACTTTTGAACGGTAGTGTACATTTGGACTAAACCACAATTTATATGCAAATTAGCCATAGCAACTTCGAAACAATTATGATAGAGCACATTTTATATTATATGATCGACTGCTAAGTATTGGGTACTGTAGGATTATTTAAGATACTCTGAAGAGGTAGGGTTTCAGATGTTTTCCGAACATGGGCAGGGACTCTGCTGTCCTAGCTTCAGGGGGAAGCTGGTTCTACAATTGGGAACTTGGAGCTTTGACTGGGTTGAGCTGGAGCTGCTTTCCCGTTGGGCTGGGTGGGCCAAGACACCAGAGATGGCAGAACAGAGTTCTCAGGTTGGGATGTAGGGTTTAAACATAGCCTGGTGGTAGGGAGGGGCAGTTCCTCTTGTTGCTCCGTAGACAAGTATCATGGTCTTGTAGTGGATGCGAGCTTCGACTGGAAGCCAGTGGAGTGTGCAGAGGAATGGCGTGACAAGGAAGAACTTGTGAAGGTTGAAGACCAGGTGGGCTGCAGCATTCTGGATGAGTTGCAGGGGTTTGATGGCAAAAGTGGGGAGCCCAGCCAACAGTGAGTTGCAGTAGTCCATGACAAGTGCCTAGATTAGGACCTGCGCCACTTCCTGTGTGAGGTAGGGTTGTACTCAATGGATGTTGTAGAGCATAAACCTGCAGGAGCGAGTCACTGCTTTGATGTTTGCAGAGAACAACAGGGTGTTGTCCAGGGTCACACCAAGGTTCTTTGCACTCTGGGAGTTGGACACTGGAGTTGTCAATCGTGATGGAGAGGTCTGGAGCAGGCAGGCCTTCCCCGGGAGGAAGAGCCGCTTCGTCTTGTTCTAGATTGAGCTTGAGGTGGTGGGTCGACATCCAAGCTGAGATATCTGCCAGGCACGCAGAGATGCGTGTTGCCACCTGGGTGTCAAAAGGTAACATGCTTAGTAGTTGCAAAGTACCTAAAGAGTAGTAAGTAGTTGCAAAGTTGCTAATTAGCTAAAGTTGTCCGTGATGAGATTCAAACACGCAACCTTTGGGTTGCTAGACATACGCGTAATACGCCCGCCCATCCACCTCTGTCGTACCAAACCTAACATATCATACAATTTTGTGTGTCCTGAATTTACGTAGGCCAATGTCCCGGATTTACGTAGGCCAATGTCCCGGATTTAAGTAGGCCAATGTCCCGGATTTACGTAGGCCAATGTCCCGGATTTACGTAGGCCAATGTCCCAGATTTACGTAGGCCAATGTCCCAGATTTACGTAGGCCAATGTCCCGGATTTACGTAGGCCAATGTCCCGGATTTACGTAGGCCAATGTCCCGGATTTACGTAGGCCAATGTCCCGGATTTACGTAGGCCAATGTCCCGGATTTACGTAGGCCAATGTCCCAGATTTACGTAGGCCAATGTAATGTAACCTAACATAAAGTAACATGTCATACTAAATGGAGTGGTATGGATTTTAATAAAATATTATACTTTCTGCTCTGAGACCATTCTTTTATTTCTCTGTTTATTTCTCTGGTTAGGCGTCATTTTCACTTGAGCTAGGCTATACAGGGAAGGTAAATTTGACAATGTGTCGTATTCTCACGTGGGAAGAGGGAACATAAGCTCTGCTCGTGGACAAATAAGAATGTTTTATCACCACACAAGTAAGGGACAGTCCCCGGCTCCACATCTCAATGCGTGCATGGCTGGTAGCCTTATGTCTGCCTTGCCACTCACAGAATGGAATTCGCAACATAATGCAACACAACAACTTCCTGATTGAAAATGTTTCCAACCCGCAATGTAATTGTTCTGAAACGCGAGCTGACCACTGTGTTTAAAGAATTATTTCATTCCACCGACCAGCTGGAGAACCGTGGGTATCCGACCTGATGCAGGACTACTAATGATTAGCCCAGTAGGGTAAATGTAGACAGGCAACCCCATGCTTCAGCTTATTTATTTATAGCCACAATGCTGCATCAGTTGGGCTACAGGTGATGATGCTCATTGCTAATAGCATACCTGATAATATGGCTATATGCATGGTCCAACATGTTAACATTTTATCATTATGTTATTTGATTCATTTCTGGAGTTGGAAATTATATTGTAGATGGTGTCAGCATACTTTTGTTTTCATTCATTTTGGAGTAGAATTACCTTTTAAAAAGTCCCAAGAACGGAGCTTCTCAGTCCTTCTACATACAACCCCCCCGCAACCTTTTCCCCCACTGCTACAGTCTGACCCAACAGTCTTTCTAAGTTGTATGTTTTTGTGAAAGTAACAGCGATCTCAAAGCCAATAACGGTATCATATTGCAATGAGAATTATTCTAAGAATCACAGATCAACTCTCCATGCTGGATCGTCTGCATGGCTTCTCAAGTGTCCTGATCTGCTGGCCAACTACACTCGGAGGTTGACTCGCTGACCTGTGTGTGTTTTTGACAGCGAGATAATCCTGACAGCTTTATAGGTCTGCTCTGGCATCTCAGGGATCAACTGACAATTCTGACTGGCTGTTAGAGGCAGGCATCAAGTCAATGGTTAGTTTGGCTGAGTGGTTCTGGGATTGACTTGACAGCCTGATTTTCTAATAGTAGCATGTCAGTCCAAGGTGAATAGTTTAGGAAGGACATAGCATGTGCAGAGGAAAGGGGAGTGGTTAAAGGAGCCAAATGGAAGCTGGGAATCTCATTGCAACTCATCCTCAGGACATTGCTGGAAATGAGAATGTATTCTTAGTCAATTTACCTGGCAAAAATAATGGTTATATAAATGTATGTCAATATGAATATGCAATCCACCCTGTGCACTTAGATGAGTGACATTCATCAAACACATAAATATCACAAAGAAAACCAGCATCTTAGATTTGACTACCATCCCTGTTTTACCTCATACTCTTCAGTTTTTTTTATTTAACCCTTATTTTACCAGATATGTTGACTGAAAACACATTCTCTACAGCAACAACATGGGGAATAGTTACAGGTGAGAGGAGGGATGAATGAGCTAATTGGAAGGTGGGGATGATTAGGTTGCCATGATGGTATGAGGGCCTGATTGGGAATTTAGGAGTCAACACACCCGTTTAACATCCCATCCGAAAGACAGCACCCTGTACAGGGCAATGTCCCCAATCCCTGCCCTGGTGCATTGGGATATGAAAATAAAAAAATTGGACCAGAGGAAAGAGCGCCTTCTACTGGCCCTCCAGCACTACTTACAGCAGCATCTGGTCTGTCATCCAAGGACCAACCCTACTTAGCTTCAATGACAAGCCAGCAGTGGGATGCAGGGCGGTATGCTGCTGGCCATACCCTTCTATTCTCTTCTCTACCTCTTTTATCTCTGTCTTTCTCTTTTTCCTTTTATTTCCATCACTCCTATATGGGAGGACAGTATTTAATGTTCACTTCTTTTATCCCCTGCTTTCTTCTTCTATCCTCAGTCCACCTTCTCCCTGCCCCTATCTTTTCATTACTAGCCTACGAGAGGTCACTTCTGAGCACCTGTTCTCTCTCTTGTCTCTTCTCGTCTCCTCTCATACTCTCATAATACTTATTTGGGATAGGTGGGACATTAGCGTCCCACCTGGCCAACATCCAGTGACATGGCAGAGCTCCAAATTCAAATTATTAAAAATATTGAACTTTCATACTTTCACAAGTGCAATACACCAAATTAAAGCTGAACTTCTTGTTAATCTAGCCACCATGTCAGATTTCAAAAAGGCTTTACGGCGAAAGCAAACTATGAGATAATCTGAGGACAGCGCCTAGCATACCAATACATGAAAATCAGATTTCAACCCACCAGGCGTGACACAAGTCAGAAATAACGATTTAATTCATGCCTTACCTTTGAAGAACTTCTTCTGTTGGCACTCCAATATGTCCCATAATGTAACGGGTGTCGTAAGGATTGGACCAAGGTACAGCGGGAATGTGTATACTCATCTTCTTTATTAAATCAAAAGAAGGAAAAACAAACAAATCACATATACAAAACAAAGAACGACACTAAACAGTCCTGTCAGGTGCACAGACACAAAACAGGAGACAACTACCCACAAATCCCATTACAAAAACACCCCTATACATAGGACCTTCAATCAGAGGCAACGAGGAACAGCTGCCTCCAATTGAAGGTCAATCAACAAACCCTAAACATAGAAGTAGGAAAACTAGACTGAACATAGAAAAACACTAACCTAGAACATAGACCAAAAACCCCAGAACACTCTAAACAAACAACCCTCTTACATAAGCACATAGACCAACAAACCCCGAGACACCCTAAACAAACACCCCCTCTTACATAATAACATAGCCCAACAAACCCCAAAACACTCTAAACAAACACCCCCTGCCAAGTCCTGACCAAACTACAATAACAAATAACCCCTTTACTGGTCAGGACATGACAGTACCCCCTCCCCAAAGGTGAAGACCCCGGATGCACCTAAAACAACAAAACAAAACCTAATCCAATAACTCTAAACACAATCAAAAAATAATCTCCAACTAAAGGGAGGGAAGGGAGGGTGGCCACCGTCACCGACGGTTCTTGTGCTACACCCCCCCTCCCCCCACCCCTACTACGGAGGTTGGCTCAGGCTCCGGCCTTACTCCCCAACCTACCCTGTCCACCCCCGCTAAATACACATTAAACTTTACCCCTCCCGAAGTCTCTGGGCTATGGCGCATCGCTGAAGACCTCGGGCTGATGTGCATTGCTGGAGACCTTGGGCTGATGCGCGTCGCTGGAGACCTCGGGCTGAAGGGCAACTCTGGCTGCGCCGATTCCGGACTGTAGGGCGACTCTGGCTGCTCCGATTCCGGACTGTAGGGCGACTCTCGCTGCGCCGATTCCGGACTGTAGGGCGACTCTCGCTGCGCCGATTCCGGACTGTAGGGCGACTCTCGCTGCGCCGATTCCGGACTGTGGGCCGTCTCTCTCGGCTCCGGACTGTGGGCCGTCTCTCTCGGCTCCGGACTGTGGGCCGTCTCTCTCGGCTCCGGACTGTGGGCCGTCTCTCTCGGCTCCGGACTGTGGGCCGTCTCTCTCGGCTCCGGACTGTGGGCCGTCTCTCTCGGCTCCGGACTGTGGGCCGTCTCTCTCGGCTCCGGACTGTGGGCCGTCTCTCTCGCTTCCGGACTGTAGGCCGTCTCTCTACGGGGCACTGTCGCCGGACACTCTGGACGGGGCACTGTCGCCGGACACTCTGGACGAGGCACTGTCGCCGGACACTCTGGACGAGGCACTGTCGCCGGACACTCTGGACGAGGCACTGTCGCCGGACACTCTGGACGAGGCACTGTGGCCGGACACTCTGGACGAGGCACTGTGGCCGGACACTCTGGACGAGGCACTGTCGCCGGACACTCTGGACGAGGCACTGTTGCCAGAAGCTCTGGATGAGGACTGCGCACTGAAGACCTGATGCGTGGAGCTGGCTTAGGACGTGCCAGACTAAGGACACGCACCACAGGGCTAGTGCGAGGAGCAGGAGTAGGACGAGCTGGACTGGGCTGACGCACTGGAGGCCTGGTGCGTGGGGCTGGTAGTGGAGGTACCAGACTGGAGACACGCACCCCAAGGCTAGTGCAAGGAGCGGGAACCGGACACCCTGGACTGAGCTGACGTACTGAAGGCCTGGTGCGTGGTGCTGGCTTTGGAGACGCCAAACTGGAGACACGCACCTCAGGGCTAGTGCGGAGAGCGGGAACAGGATACACTAGGCCGTGAAGGCGCACTGGGGTCTCGAGCGCAGGACTGGCACCACCCTTACTGGCTGGGTGCCCGATTCCCCCCGGCAAATGCGGGACGCTGGCACCGAGCATACCGGCCTGTGGATGCTTGGCCTCGACGCTATGCGCATCACCCCATAGCACGGGGCCTGACCAGTACCATGCTGCCTCTGGTAAGCACGGGGAGTTGGCTTAGGGCTCAACCCTGGCCCAGCCAAACTACCCATGTGCCCCCCCCCAAAAAAAAAAATTGGGGGCTGCCTCTCAGGTTTCCATGCCAACCGTGTTCTAGCAAAACACTCCCGATCCTCTCCAGCCTTCCTCCATGGTCCCTCTTCGGCTAAGATCTCCTCCCTGGTCCACGACTCCCGATAGCTCCTCTCCAGCTCCTTACCCCGCTGCTTGGTCCGTTGGTGGTGGGTAGTTCTGTAACGGGCGTCGTAAGGATTGGACCAAGGTGCAGCGGGAACGTGTATACTCATCTTCTTTATTAAATCAAAAGAAGGAAAAACAAACAAATCACGTATACAAAACAAAGAACGACACTAAACAGTCCTATCAGGTGCACAGACACAAAACAGGAGACAACTACCCACAAATCCCATCACAAAAACACCCCTATACATAGGACCTTCAATCAGAGGCAACGAGGAACAGCTGTCTCCAATTGAAGGTCAATCAACAAACCCTAAACATAGAAGTAGGAAACCTAGACTGAACATAGAAAAACACTAACCTAGAACATAGACCAAAAACCCCGGAACACTCTAAACAAACAACCCTCTTACATAAGCACATAGACCAACAAACCCCGAGACACTCTAAACAAACACCCCCTCTTACATAATAACATAGCCCAACAAACCCCGAAACACTCTAAACCACTCTGCCACGTCCTGACCAAACTACAATAACAAATAACCCCTTTACTGGTCAGGACGTGACACATAAACATCACAAATGGTCCTTTTGTTCGATTAATTCCGTCGTTATATCTCCAAAATGTCCATTTATTTGGTGCGTTTGATTAAAAAAAAACACTGGTTCCAACTCGCGCAACATGACTACAAAATATCTTATAAGTTACCTGTAATCTTGATCCAAACAATTTCCTAATACAACTTTAGGTATTTTTTAACGTAAATAATCGATAAAATTTAAGACGGGATAAACTGTGTTCAGTACAGGATGAAAAGAAAGTGTAGCGAGCTTTCAGGTCACGCGCCCACAACAGAACACTAGACTCGAGCCTCGTTCTGAACCGCCCTACTTCTTTATTACTCAAAAGAAAAACATCAACCAATTTCTAAAGACTGTTGACATCCAGTGGAAGCAATAGGAACTGCAAGCAACTGCAGAAAAAAAGCCATTGCTTCAAGAAAAATATAAGCAAACAAGTTTGGTGATCACCAAAAGGCATGAGGGAGACTCCCCAAACATATGGAAGAAGGTACTCTGGTCAGATGAGACTGTCGTGTCTTTAGTATCATTAAAGATGAAGACTGTTATTTTATGAAATCAATTCTCTGTAATTATTATTACGTGATTAAACTAATCATGTAAATTTAATTAATTAGAAAGTTGGGCACCACGGAAAATGTTCAGATTACAAAATTATAATTTTCCGAATATAACTCTTCAGATATTTTAATATCTGATCAATTAGTAATCTATTAATGAATTATTATTATTACCTTCATCAGTCTCATCTGAATGTCGTAAAATGTTGGTTATCTGCATGAACCCAGCCTTTACTATAAATCCACCATACACCAATTGGCTCAATTATTTATTTACTAACCAATTAAACAATTATAGAATACATAATAACATTATACCGTCCCTAGTGGACTAAACAAAAACAGTTTGGTTATAACACGAAACATTCAGAGAGAAGAGAAGGGGGTTTTGGAAGGAAGACAAAGGGACATTGGTCTTTTTCAGACATGGGAAGCTATTCTCACATAAATACATATGCAACTAACGATCGCTCATTCGGAAAGCAATGCATTGTATTTACGTGAAGCTGGTGATGTCAGGCTCTGGTTTTCCCTGTCCTTTGTGAAATCTTCCGGTTCGTCGTGTGGTCTCGTGGTCTGAGAAGTTAATCTCACTATGGAGATTCTTCCACGTCGGTCAGTATTCTCGTACTAGATTTGCTACCTTTCCAGCTGCAGTCTGTTAGGCTGTCATCTAGGACTCACTTCTTCTTGAGTTATCAATAGTTCAGAGTTCATACCATTCCACGTGTAGAGCAAGCTCCCACGTTTCTTGGCCTGTAGGTTGACATTAGAATTAGCCCTTTTAAATGTGAGGACAAGTCCTCCCATTATTTGGAACTTAGGTGACTTTGGGTCCTGGGGGCTTTTATAGAAATGTAGAATAGGGGTTGGTTCATAATTTCCAAACATTGCCTATTCACTTGGGCGTGGCTACTGACTTAGTTAAACTTTTCAGAGAAGACGATTTTCAAATTTTAAAAGTTAACATCACATTACATCATTTCGCAAATAGTTTCATCTTTACTCATTCATTTTGTACAAGAATTAGATGCAAACCTCATAACTGAGGGAGCTGTGCAAACAGAGTTAGGGTAATGTGGCTGTATTGTCTTTCATGAGGTCACAAACATGAAACAAAATGGACCAGGTCGTTGCTGGCTTCTCCACCAACTGTTTACACATTCTCCAAAAAATGAATGCTGTTTCATTCTCAAATTCTGAGATGTAGTAGAATTGGGCCGGAGAATCCCTTTGTCTTACTGCATGGCCAGGGAGAGTCTCTTTACGGAATTTATGACGTGGGGGTTGTAAAACTGCCCCCCCCCCTAACAGGAGAGGGAGTTTGGTTGTTCACATCTCTGTTAGCCAATTCACTGAAAGGGCTAGCGTCATGACAAGACTAAAATGTAGCTTTTTGGCGATAAAGGAAAATGCTATGACTGGCGCAAACCCAACACCTCTCATCACCCCGAGAACGCCATCCCCAGTGAAGCATGGTGGTGGCAGCATCATGCTGTGGGATGTTTTTCATTGGCAGGGACTGGGATATTGGTCAGAATTGAAGCAATGATGGATGCCGCTAAATACAGGGACATTTTTGAGGGAAACCTGTTTGTCTTCCAGAGATTTGAGACTGGGACGGAGGTTCACCTTCCAGCAGGACAATGACCCTAAGCATACTGCTAAAGCAACACTCGAGTGGTTTAAGGGGAAACATTTAAATGTCTTGGAATGGCCTAGTCAAAGCCCAGACCTCAATCCAATTGAGAATCTGTGGTATGACTTAAAGATTGCAGTACACCAGCAGAACCCATCCAACCTGAAGGAGCTGGAGCAGTTTTGCCTTGAATAAGGGGCAAAAATCCCAGTGGCTAGATGTGCCAAGCTTATAGAGACATACCCCAAGAGACTTGCAGCTGTAATTGCTGGAAATGGTGGCTCTACAATGTATTGGCTTTGGGGGGGTGAATAGTTATGCACGCTCAAGTTTTCAGTTTTTTTGTCTTATTTTTGTTTATTTCACAGTAAAATATATTTTGCATCTTCTAAGTGGTAGGCATGTTGTGTCAATGAAATGACAGAAACCCCTAAAAAAATCCATTTTAATTCCAGGTTGTAAGGCAACAAAATAGGAAAAATGCCAAGGGGGGTGAATATTTTCGCAAGCCACTAGACTACAGAGTACCTTCCAGACCATGTCATCAATTTAGTTTACCCCCTTCTCTTTTTACCTTTTCTCTTTGTAAATCTCAGGTTATCTGGAGTCATTCAACAGTGCCTTGCTGAAAAATAGTACAAAGCGGGTGCATTTTGGGTACACAAGCATGAGGTACACAAGCATGAGGGAGCAGACACACCTAGTTAAATAATGGTAAAAAAAGATATATATAATAATAATAATAGTTATGGAGCACAACAAGATTGTGGAACAGAAACCAGCAAGGGACACTGAAATGTATCAAGTCTGCAACAGTAATGGCACAACCACCTCATTCTTCTCTGCAGATTCTCAAAACACAATACAAAGACATGTCTACAAAATCCCCCTGCAAATGGCTACTATTGACAAGAGTGATTTGTCAAATTCAATGGGCTGGGGGAGGTTTACAGACAGTTATTTGAGATGAGTACAGGGCTTTTGGTTGTGCAGGGTTGTACATAGACAGTAAATACTTTGTTGTGTATTAGAGCAATTGAGGTGCCTTTTCTCTTCAATATCACATACACAACAATTCATACAGTGTAAGAACTGCCTTCCTAAGATTCACACCTTCTTTAGTCCCCCAGCCCATTCACTTTGTTGACTGATCTTTCCCCTCAAAAACCAATGTTCCCTCATTGTCCCTAAACAATACGCCAGCCGCTACCATTCAGTTGATACCTTTACCAACAAAGGCGTGTTGCCCTACATTCCTTCCACAAAAGTGTAAAATGCTAAGACCACAACCATGTCTTTCCAGGAGACGTGCAGTACCAGCAAATCTTCTGCAAGAGGACCAACAGTTGGTTGTTATGAAGCCCTACACCACTTTCGGCAGAGTCTTATCAGCTGTCCATTCACAGCAGACACGACAAGCCCTGTCGCCATAAGCACAAAGAGTCTCAGCTTCCCCAACCCACCATTCTGAACACCATTGCCAGTGTACCAAAGCCGGATAAAGGACTGTGGCTACATTTACACAGGCAGCTTCATTTGGATCTTTTTTTCCCTAATTGGACTTTTGACCAATTAGATCAGTTCTGAAAAAGAGCAATTGGTGGGGAAAAAAAGATCAGTATTGGGCTGCCTGTATAAATGTAGCCAGTGTGCTCCAACCCCTGTTGTAACTAACCTGCTTATCAACCAGCTAATTATTAATCAGGTGTGCTAGATTAGGGTTGGAGTGTGAACCTACAGGACTGTAGATCTCCAGGAACAGGGTTGGAGAGCCATGTTGTAGAACCACCATAAAGTAAATATGGATATGTTCTACCAATCTTCGAAATTTGTCTGACCTTATGGATTCACAAAAGATATTTACAGTTGAAGTCGGAAGTTTACATACACTAAGGTTGGAGTCACCTAATTTTTCAACCACTGCACAAATGTCTTGTTAACAAACTATAGTTTTGGAATATCGTTTAGGACATCTACTTTGTGCATGACAAATAATTTTTCCAACAATTGTTTACAGATTATTTCACTTATAATTCACTGTATCACAATTCCAGTGGGTCAGAAGTTTAGATACACTAAGTTGACTGTGCCTTTAAACAGCTTGGAAAATTATGAAATGGCTTTAGAAGCTTCTGATTGACAACATTTGAGTCAATTGGAGGTGTACCTGTGGATGTATTTCAAGGCCTACCTTCAAACTCAGTGCCTCTTTGCTTGACATCATGGGAAAATCAAAAGAAATCAGCCAAGACCTCAGAAAAAAATTGTAGTCCTCCACAAGTCTGGTTCATCCTTGGGAGCAATTTCCAAACACATGAAGGTACCACATTCATCTGTACAAACAATTGTACGCAAGTATAAACACCATGGGACCACACAGCCGTCATACCGCGCAGGAAGGAGATGCGTTCTGTCTCCTAGAGATGAACGTACTTTGGTGCAAAAAGTGCAAATCAATCCCAGAACAACAGCAAAGGACCTTGTGAAGATGCAGGAGGAAACAGGTACAAAAGCATTAATATCCACAGTAAAACGAATCCTATATTGACATAACCTGAAAGGCCGCTCAGCAAGAAAGAAGCCACTGCTCCAAAACCGCCATAAAAAAGTATACGGTTTGCAACTGCACATGGGGACAAAGATTGTACTTTTTGGAGAAATGTCCTCAGGTCTGATGAAACAAAAATAGAACTGTTTGGCCATAATGACCATCATTATGTTTGGTGGAAGAAGGGGGAGGCTTGCAAGCCGAAGAATTACAAATGCGAGGCATTGGACATAATAAGTTAGCAGTTGCCAGGCTAACTAGCTAGCCAACTCCAGTCATGTGCTAACATTTGCTGGTTAACATACAGTAGCTGGTTGTAATGTTGTAGTTTGCTGTTTAGTAGCTAGCCATATCTACGACTAAAAAGATGAGGTTTTACAATCAAGATACAAAAAACTCTTCTCGATATGGCTACCGGTAGTTGTTTAACAGTAGTTGTCATCTGCCCTCTTGGTGCTGTATCTGAGCTTCTAACATCCAATCCAATGCTTTGTTTCAAATCCTCTTTGCTATATTCCGGTTGAAACATGTTTGGTTGAATGTCACCGTGTAGTTAATAGACGCTCCATCGTCAAATTCGTGTTGATGAGAGGAATCACTTGAAGCCATTGTATCTGGTGAGTTCTTTCAGTTTTGCCCAAAGGATTGTTGTTTGTTGTCCACTTCCTTTAAAAAAAAAGGCCGCCTTGGGGGAGGGACAATAGGCAGATCACAAAACACCGCAGTCTTTCAGAGACTGGAAAAAATAATGTACCTGCTTGTATATTTAGCAATGAATCCGCCGATAGGAACATCGCGGAAAGACTTCCAATGGCTCTATTAAACAAGGATAACCATATCTACAGCCAGTAAAACATAGAGCCTTCACGAAATGCCACAAAGCAGGACTACATTTTAGATCTGCCCCCACCACACATCTCACTGTCCTAGAAATGCCTCAGACATGATGAAAACAAGCCCAGATTCCCCCAGGGTGAAATCCCCCTTTATGAAGGGGACATTAATAGAAAGAGAGATGAAAAGAGAGATGGAGAGAGGGATGCAAGGAAAGAAAGAGATGGAGAGAGGAATGCAAGGAAATGGAGAGATGGAGAGAGGGATATGTATAAAGGAAGTAAGGAAAGAGAGAAAGAGATGTAGAGAGGGATATAAGGAAAGAGAGATGTAGAGAGGGTTATAAGGAAAGAGAGATGTAGAGAGGGTTATAAGGAAAGAGAGAGAGATGTAGAGGGGGATATAAGGAAAGAGAGATGTAGAGAGGGTTGTAAGGAAAGAGAGATGTAGAGAGGGATATAAGGAAAGACATTTACAATTTTGTCATGTAAAAACTGTCTCACTGCCATTTTCCAGCCCTAATGCCATGTTTGGGAATTTACCTGTCTTACATCAGCTCGCTTGCATTCAGATGGGCGGGGTGAAAATATTTGAGGTGTGTCCTTAAAAACATGATCCAAAGTGCTAATTTCAGGCAGTGCTGATAAGACCAACAAAAAGCTGGTTTTAGGGGAAACGCAGCCTATCCAGCCGTAACACACAGTGCCCATTATGCACATGGACCAAAAATAGCCTAATGTGCTTTTGGTACCTGTATAATTCGTATTTAGAAACATAACAAACTTGTTTTTTTCCCATTTTGTTTTATTTGACTTAAAACCAAGCCTCCCCTTCTCTAAATTAAGGCTTTTTTTTGTCTGCCCAATGCAATCCCGAAGCAGTCAAGACTGTCGATAAAGGGTTTGACTCCTGAGACCGCTTGGAAATACAGTGCGTTGGGAAAGTATTCAGACCCCTTGACTTTTTACACATTTTGTTACTTTACAGCCTTATTCCAAAATGTATTACATTGCTTTTCTCCCTCATCAATCTACACACAATACCCTATAATGACAAAGCAAAAAATGTGTTTTTGAAATTTTTGCAAATGTATAAAAAATTATGAACTGAAATATCACATTCAGGCCAAACAGTTACATTTTAGTTTAATCAGACCAGAGAAAAACTAGAAGTGGGCTGTCATGTGCCTTTTACTGAGGAGTGGCTTCCGTGTGAACATTCTACCATAAAAGCTGCAGAGATGGTTGTCCTTCTGGAAGGTTCTCCCATCTCCACAAAGGAACTCTGGAGCTCTGTCAGAGTGACCATCGGGTTCTTGGTCACCTCCCTGACCAAGGCCCTTCTACCTTGAATTCGCACAGGTTGGCCGGGCGGCCAGCTCTAGGAAGAGTCTTGGTGGTTCCAAACTTCTTCCATTTAAGAATGATAGAGGTCACTGTGTTCTTGGGGACCTTCAATGCTGCAGAAATGTGTTGTTACCCTTCCCCAGATCTGTACCTCGACACAATCCTGTCTCGGAGCTCTACGGGCAATTCCTTCAACCTCATGTCTTGGTTTTTGCTCTGACATGCACTGTCAACAGTGGGACCTTATACAGACAGGTGTGTGCCTTTCCAAATAAAGTCAAATTTACTACAGGTGGACTCTAATCAAGTTGTAGAACATCTCAGGGATGATCAATGGAAACAGGATGCACCTGAGCTCAATTTCGAGTCTCATAGCAAAGGGTCTGAATACTTATGTAAAAAAGGTATTTCAGTTTTAAATGTTTTATACATTTGCAACAATATCTGAAAACCTGTTTTCACTTTGTCACAATATTGTTTTAAACATTCCTTTTAGACTGATGCCCGACTACTCAATGCATCATCAATGAGCCCTGATGAAGATTTCATCAGAAGTGCATTACATTGTCTTGGAAATATAATGATGCAAAAGGTGGCAAATAATTAGTAGGAAAACCTTTTGTCATCATTTTGATGTCACAAGATTGACTTTAGATGCAGTATAACATTAGCTAGATAGCTAAGATTGAGGGGTGGCCACCGGATTTTAGCTTGCTAACCTTAGCATTGCTTGCTATTTTTGACAAACTTTGTTAGCTATTGACAACATTATCATCTGTCTAAAGTAAAGTTGACGACATGATAATGCTGGCAAAGTTGTTTCCTACAAAATATTTGACTAATTTAACAATGTCATCGTTTTTCCAGACACTATAATGTAATTTAGACTAAACAGTTGTTAGCCTCCATCCAGAATGACTGGGTTGATCACCACTTTAAGGCACTGCTATGGCACCGCCGATAGAGGGCGACTTGAGAAAGCTCATAACAATGGCATGACACGACCGAGCAACGGAGACGCAAGCTAAACTCAGCAAAAAAATCAACATCCCTTTTTCAGGACCCTGTCTTTCAAAGATAATTTGTAAAAATCCAAATAACTTCACAGATCTTCATTGTAAAGGGTTTAAACACTGTTTCCCATGCTTGTTCAATGAACCATAAAAAATTAATGAACAGGTACCTGTGGAACGGGCATTAAGACACTAACAGCTTACAGACGGAAGGCAATTAAGGTCACAGTTATGAAAACTTAGGACACTAAAGAGGCCTTTCTACTGACTCTGAATAACACCAAAATAAAGACGCCCAGTGTCCCTACTCATCTGCGTGAACGTGCCTTAGGCATGCTGCAAGGAGGCATGAGGACTACAGATGTGGCCAGGGCAATAAATTGCAATGTCCGTACTGTGAGACGCCTAAGACAGCACTACAGGGAGACAGGACGGACAGCTGATCATCCTCGCAGTGGCAGACCACGTGTAACAACACCTGCACAGGATTGGTACATCTGAACATCACACCTGCGGGACAGGTACAGGATGGCAACAACAACTGCCTGAGTTACACCAGGAACGCACAATCCCTCCATCTGTAATCAGACTGTCCGCAATAGGTTGAGAGAGGCTGGATTGAGGGCTTGTAGGCCTGTTTTAAGGCAGGTCTCAGCAGACATCACAGGCAACAATGTCGCCTATAGGCACAAACCCACCGTCGCTGGACCAGACAGGACTGGCAAAAAGTGCTCTTCACTGACCAGTCGAGGTTTTGTCTCACCAGTGGTGATGGTCAGATTCGCGTTTATTGCTTATCGTGATGGTCAGATGAACATTACACCGAAGCCTGTACTCTGGAGCGGGATCGATTTGAAAATGGAGGGTCCGTCATGGTCTGGGGAGTTGTGTCACAGCATCATCGGACTGAGCTTGTTGTCATTGCAGGCAATCTCAACGCTGTGCGTTACAGGGAAGACATCCTCCTCCCTCTTGTGGTACCCTTCCTGCAGGCTCATCCTGACATGACCCTCCAGCATGACAATCCCACCAATCATACTGCTTGTTCTGTGCGTGATTTCCTGCAAGACAGGAATGTCAGTGTTTTTCCATGGCCAGTGAAGAGCCCGGATCTCAATCCCATTGAGCACATCTGGGACCTGTTGGATCGGAGGGTGAGGGCTAGGGCCATTCCCCCCAGAAATGTCCGGGAACTTGCAGGTGCCTTGGTGGAAGAGTGGGGTAACATCTCACAGCAAGAGCTGGCAAATCTGGTGCAGTCCATGAGGAGGAGATGCACTGCAGTTCTGTTCTTAATGCAGCTGGTGGCTACACCAGATACTGACTTTTACTTTCGATTTTGACCCCCCCCCCGCTTTGATCAGGGACACATTATTCAATTTCTTTTAGTCACATGTCTGTGGAACTTGTTCAGTTTATGTCAGAGTTGTTGAATCTTGTTATGTTCATACAAGTATTTACACATGTTTGCTGAAAATAAACGCAGTTGACAGTAAGAGGACGTTTCTTTTTTTGCTGAGTTTCTGAATATCAGTGTGAATGTCCTCTATAGCTCTAGTCCTCTATAGCTCTAGTCCTCTATAGCTCTAGTCCTCTTTAGCTCTAGTCCTCTTTAGCTCTAGTCCTCTTTAGCTCTAGTCCTCTATAGCTCTAGTCCTCTATAGCTCTAGTCCTCTTTATCTCTAGTCCTCTATAGCTTTTGTCCTCTATAGCTCTAGTCCTCTACAGCTCTAGTCCTCTATAGCTCTAGTCCTCTATAGCTCTAGTCCTCTATAGCTCTAGTCCTCTATAGCTCTAGTCCTCTATAGCTCTAGTCCTCTATAGCTTTTGTTCTCTATAGCTGTAGTCCTCTATAGCTTTAGTCCTCTATTGCTCAGGTCATCTATAGCTCTAGTCCTCTATAGCTCTAGTCCTCTATAGCGCTAGTCATCTATAGCTCTATTGCTCTATAGCTCTAGTCCTCTATTACTTTTGTGTTCTATAGCTCATATTCTTTAGCTCTAGTCCTCTGTAGCTTTTGTCCTCTATAGCTTTAGTCCCCTATAGCTTTAGTCCTCTATAGCTCTAGTCCTCTATAGCTCTAGTCATCTATAGCTCTATTGCTCTATAGCTCCGGTCCTCTATTGCTTTTGTGTTCTATAGCTTATCCTCTATAGCTCTAGTCCTCTATAGCTCTAGTCCTCTATAGCTCTAGTCCTCTATAGCTCTAGTCCTCTATAGCTCTAGTCATCTATAGCTCTAGTCCTCTATAGCTTTTGTCCTCTATAGCTTTATTCCTCTATAGCTTTAGTCCTCTATAGCTTTAGTCCTCTATAGCTCCGGTCCTCTATTGCTTTTGTGTTCTATAGCTTATCCTCTATAGCTCTAGTCCTCTATAGCTCTAGTCCTCTATAGCTCTAGGCCTCTATAGCTCTAGTCCTCTTTAGCTCTAGTCCTCTTTAGCTCTAGTCCTCTTTAGCTCTAGTCCTCTGTAGCTTTTGTGCTCTATAGCTGTAGTCCTCTATAGCTTGCTCTAGTCCTCTATAGATAGCTCTAGTCCTCTATAGATAGCTCTAGTCCTCTATAGCTCTAGTCCTCTATAGCTCCGGTCCTCTATAGCTCCGGTCCTCTATTGCTTTTGTGTTCTATAGCTTATCGTCTATAGCTCTAGTCCTCTATAGCTCTAGTCCTCTATAGCTCTAGGCCTCTATAGCTCTAGGCCTCTATAGCTCTAGTTCTCTTTAGCTCTAGTCCTCTGTAGCTTTTGTGCTCTATAGCTGTAGTCCTCTATAGCTTTAGTCCTCTATAGCTTTAGTCCTCTATAGATAGCTCTAGTCCTCTATAGCTCTAGTCCTCTATAGCTCTAGTCCTCTATAGCTCTGGTGCACTATAGCTCCAGTCCTCTATAGCTCCGGTCCTCTATTGCTTTTGTGTTCTATTGCTCATCCTCTATAGCTCTAGTCTTCTATAGCTCTAGTCCTCTATAGCTCTAGGGCTCTATAGCTCTAGGCCTCTATAGCTCTAGTCCTCTATAGCTCTAGTCCTCTATAGCTTTAGTGCTCTATAGCTCTAGTCCTGTGTAGCTGTAGTCCTCGATAGCTCTAGTCCTCTATAGCTCTAGTCCTCTATAGCTCTAGTCCTCTATAGCTCTAGTCCTCTATAGCTCTAGTCCTCTATGGCTCTAGTCCTCTATGGCTCTAGTCCTCTGTAGCTCTAGTCCTCTGTAGCTCTAGTCCTCTGTAGCTCTAGTCCTCTATAGCTCTGGTCCTCTATAGCTCTGGTCCTCTATAGCTCTGGTCCTCTATAGCTCTGGTCCTCTATAGCTCTGGTGCACTATTGCTTTAGTCCTCTATAGCTCTAGTCCTCTATAGCTCTAGTCCTCTATAGCTCTAGTCCTCTATAGCTCTAGTCCTCTATAGCTCTAGTCCTCTATAGCTCTAGTCCTCTATAGCTCTAGTCCTCTATAGCTCTGGTCCTCTATAGCTCTGGTCCTCTATAGCTCTGGTCCTCTATAGCTCTGGTCCTCTATAGCTCTGGTCCTCTATAGCTCTGGTCCTCTATAGCTCTGGTGCACTATTGCTTTAGTCCTCTATAGCTCTAGTCCTCTATAGCTGTTGTGTTCTATAGCTCTAGTGCTCCTTTCTCCATTTAAATATCTCATCTCCTCTCTTGCTCACTGTAGAGTTGATCAACCCTTTGATTCCATCATCCTATAGCTTGAAACATATATCAACTATAGTGTCCCCTATGTCCCCTGGTCCCTGGCCCAGTGTTGGCAGTGTACATCAGCAGGGTACAGCTGTAATGGTGGCGCAGGGTGCGTGGTTGGTACAGTGCTGTGCCGCGCCGTGCGGGTAATGTGGGCACGGACCAGCCTTGCCGGCAGCTGGATTAGCAGTGCAGCCATTAGCATCTGAACTCCTGTCATGTGACAATATGACAGAGATTACTTCATCTGGGGCTAGCAGCTGGGGCTGGAAGAAAGAGAAACAGAGAGAGAGAGAGAGAGAGAGAGAGAGAGAGAGAGAGAGAGAAGGCAGTGTGGAGGCTGGGGCAAAATATTTCACTGTAATAGTGAAGGTGCAGTAGAAAACCTAAACAGTATATTTCACCTCTCAGCTTCCCTATCAAATAAAAAAATGTCAACCTAAGAAAATGAACAACAATGACAAATGGTTTGATGAAGAATGTAAAAGCCTAAGAAAGAAATTGAGAAACCTGTCCAACCTAAAACCCAGAAAACCTGAGTCTACATCTTCACTATGGTGAATCACTGAAACAATACAGAAATACACTACGGAAAAAGAAGGAACAGCACATCAGAAATCAGCTCAATGTAATTCAAGAATCCATAGAATCTAACCACTTCTGGGAAAATTGTAAACTCTAAACAAACAACAACACGAGGAGTTATCTATCCAAAATGGAGATGTATGGGTAAACCACTTCTCCAATCTTTTTGGCTCTATAACAAGGAACAAACTGCAAAAATATATACATGATCAAATACAAATCTTAGAATCAACTATTAAAGACTACCAGAACCCACTGGATTCTCTAATTACATTGAATGAACTACAGGACAAATACAAACCCTCCAACCCAAAAAGGCCTGTGGTGTTGATGGTATCCTCAAGGAAATGATGAAATATACAGACCACAAATTCCAATTAACATCATCCTTAGCTCTGGCATCTTCCCCAATATTTGGAACCAAGGACTGATCACCTCAATCCACAAAAGTGGAGACACATTTGATCCTAATTAGTACCATGGGATATGCGTCAACATCAAACTTGGGAAAATCCTCTGTATTATCATTAACAGCAGACTAGTACATTTCCTCAGTGAAAACAATGTACTGAGCAAATGTCAAATTGACTTTTTACCAAATTACCGTACGACAGACCACATATTCACCCTGCACACCCTAAATGACAAACAAACAAACCAAAACAAAGGCAAAGTCTTCTCATGCTTTGTTGATTTAAAAAAAAAAGCTTTCCACTCATTTTGGCACAAGGGCCTGCTATACAAATTGATGGAAAGTGGTGTTGGGGGAAAAACCTACAACATTATAAAATCCATGTATACAAACAACAAGTGTGCGGTTAAAATAGGCAACAAACACACACATTTCTTTCCACAGGACCGGCGGTGAGACAAGGATGCAGCTTAAGCCCCACCCTCTTCAACATATATATTAACGAATTGGCGAGGGCACTAGAAAAGTCTGCAGCACCCGGCCTCACCCTACTGGAATCTGAAGTTAAATGTCTACTGTTTGCTGATGATCTGGTGCATCTGTCACCAACCAAGGCGGTCCTAAAGCAGCACCTAGATCTTCTGCACTGATTCTGCCAGACCTGGGCCTTGACAGTAAATCTCAGTAAGACAAAAATAATGGTGTTTCAAAAAAGGTCCAGTTGCCAGGACCACAAACACAAATTCCATCTAGACACCGTTGCCCTAGAACACACAAAAAACTATACATACCTCGGCCTAAACATCAGCGCCACAGGTAACTTCCACAAAGCTGTGAACGATCTGAGAGAAAAGGCAAGAAGGGCCTTCTATGCCATCAAAAGGAACATAAAATTCGACATAAATACTTCAATCAGTTATAGAACCCATTGCCCTTTATGGTTGTGAGGTCTGTGGTCCGCTCACCAACCAAGAATTCACAAAATGTGACAAACACCAAATTGAGACTGCATGTAGAATTCTGCTAAAATATCCTCCGTGTACAACATAAAACACCAAATAATGCATGCAGAGCAGAATTAGGCCGATACCCACCTAAAAGGAATTTACAAAAAAACTGAGCAAACTAGAATGCTATTTGGCCCTAAACAGAGAATACACAGTGGCAGAATACCTGACCACTGTGACTGACCCAGAATTAAGGAAATCTTTGACGATGTACAGACTCAGTGAGCATAGCCTTGCTATTGAGAAAAGCTGCCGTAGGCAGACCTGGCTCTCAAGAGAAGACAGGCTATGTGCACACTGCCCACAAATGAGGTGGAAACTGAGCTGCACTTCCTAACCTTCTGCCCAATGTATGACCATATCAGAGACACATATTTCCCTCAGAATACACAAACACACAAAGATTTCGAAAACAAATCAAATTTGGTTAAACTCCCATATATATTGGGTAAAATACCACAGTGTGCCATCACAGCAGCAATATTTATGACCTTTTGCCACAAGAAAAGGGCAACCAGTGAAGAACAAACACCATTGTAAATACAACCTATATGTAAACATATGTTTCCCATGCCAAGAAAGCCCTTAAATTGAATTGAATTAAGTTTGCAGTGCTTTGCCATCTCCCTGATTTTATGTCATTTTCAGAAAAGAAGAATGGGCAGGAAACGTGCAGCTCAATCTCCTTTATGTACTGTACATGGATGTGTTATCTCTGCAGGGCAGTAGGGAAGGTGTTCCTCAAGGTTTGAGGTTTGTGTGTGCGTATGCATATGTGTATGTGTATATGTCTGTGTGTTTGTATGAGTGTGTGCGTGTGTGTGTCTCTTAGTCTGTGCCCTCCCCAGAGAGAGAGAGAGAGAGAGAGAGAGAGAGAGAGAGAGAGAGAGAGAGAGAGAGAGAGAGAGAGAGAGAGAGAGAGAGAGAGAGAGAGAGAGAGAGAGAGAGAGAGAGAGAGAGAGAGAGAGAGAGAGAGAGAGAGAGAGAGAGAGAGAGAGCAGGAGGAGTAAATGAAATTGCACACTTTCTGGGTAGGAAAGATTGGATTTACATGAAGCCATCCACAGCAACAATAAGTCACCTCCCACAACCATAGTCTCATTGGAGTGGGACTGAAACAGTCATCCAATTACTATTTACAGTATTAACCTGCAGCCTTATTTCACTTTTCCATTTTTACTTTCCCCAAGATCTGATCTGGAGTGAGTGAAGAGTGTGGGAATTGCTTGTTCAATGTGCGTAATCCAAAACAGGTATTCATTTGTTTTTATTTTGTGACTCTGGAATAAGCCAGGGGATTTTGTCGAGCTGTTTTGCTAATACAGTTCCTGCTGTTGGACTTCAGTTCTGCAGCTTGTTTGGTGATAAAGCCCCAGGAGGCTTCAAGGAGTACTGTGTAGTACTATATAATATTGTAATCTATTATTTATTATTAGTTATCCTGCTAACACTCACTTTCTCCTATTCCCTGCCTACATGTACATATCTACCTAAAATACTCCAGTATCCCTGTATATAGCTGACCCTGTATACAGCTTACATTGCCCCCCCCTATTTCTTATTTCTCTGTTTTTTTTTAGTAGTATTCTATTATTAGTTATACTGGGGCGGCAGGTAGCCTAGTGGTTAGAGCGTTGGGCCAGTAACCAAAAAGTTGCTAGATCAAATCCCTGAGCTACCAAGGTGAAAATCTGTCGTTCTGTCCCTGAACAAGGCAGTTAACCCACTGTTCCTAGGCTTTCATTGTAAGTAAGAATTTGTTCTGACTTGCCTAGTTAAATAAAGGTTAAACAAATAAAATACTATTTTGATATTGAATACTGCTGGGTAGGGCTTGCAGGTTAAGAATTTGACTGTACTTGAGACAATCAAACTTGAACCTGAAACTGCTGTAGTTTAGATACAAGGCTTGCATCAGAATATGTCCAAGGTAAAACCAATGTGCAAATATAAAATATGCAAGCTGCTCTTCATCATTCATACACTGTCATAACAGAGAGAGAAAGAAGAGAATGAGTGGAGAGACAGAGAGAGGGGAGAGACAGAGAGAGAAAGGAGAGAGA